>NC_081846.1:96682156-96982156 GCF_963259705.1 Myotis daubentonii | reverse complement strand
TCAAGTACACGTAAATAGATTCTTACTACATTTACTGTCGAATTCAACACGGAGGTTTCGAATGGAAAGCTGTGAAATGACGAAAATACTGGTAATGTTTACAAGTACGGGTACTTCTGGTGGCGTTTTCACGATACTGTGCTTTCAAATATTAAGAGTTCATGTTTACAGAGCTCAGAATAGGTGTCTAAAGCCTTGGAATGAGGATAATATTGTTTATGTTTACAATTTAGGAGGATTGGCTTCGGCGCTTTTTTGTGTGTATCATTTAAAATGGTGACGGTTCCAGGAAATACTTCTAAGCAAACTGTCCAATTGTGGTAAAACTGTTAAAATACACAATGAGAGTTCCCAGAAATGATTAAGAACGTTTAATAAACACCTCAAGTACACGTAAATAGATTCTAACTACCTTTCCTGTCGAATTCAATCACGGAGGTTTCCAGTGGAAAGCTGTGAAATGACGAAAATACTGGTAATGTTTACAAGTCCGGGTACTGCGGATGGCATTATCACGGGACTGCGCTTTCAATTATTACGAGTTCATGTTTACCGAGCTCAGAATTGGTGTCTAAAGCTTTGGAATGACGAGAATAGTTTTTATATTTACAATTTAGGAGGATTGGCTTTGGCTTTTTTTTGTGTTAATCAGTTAAAATGGTGGCGGTTCCAGTAAATACTTCTAAGCAAACTGTCTAATTGTGGTAAAACTGTTAAAATACACAATGAGAGTTCCCAGAAATGATTAAGAACGTGTAATAAACATCTCACGTACACGTAAATAGATTCTTATTACATTTACTGTCGAATTCAATCACGGAGGTTTCCAGTGGAAAGCTGTGAAATGACGAAAATACTGGTAATGTTTACAAGTACGGGTACTTCTGGTGGCGTTTTCACGGGACTGTGCTTTCAAATATTAAGAGTTCATGTTTACAGAGCTCAGAATTGGTGTCTAAAGCCTTTGAATCACGAGAATAGTTTTTGTGTTTACAATTTAGGAGGATTGGCTTTGTCGTTTTTTTTGTGTGAATCAGTTAAAATGGTGGCGTTTCCAGTTAACAGGTCTAAGCAAACTGTCTAATTGTGGTAAAACTATTAAAATACACAATGAGAGTTCCCCGAAATGATTAAGAACGTGTAATAAACATCTCAAGTACACGTAAATAGATTCTTACTACATTTACTGTCGAATTCAATCACGGAGGTTTCGAGTGGAAAGCTGTGAAATGACGAAAATACTGGTAATGTTTACAAGTCCGGGTACTTCTGGAGGCGTTTTCACGGGACTGTGCTTTCAAATATTAAGAGTTCATGTTTACAGAGCTCAGAATTGGTGTCTAAAGCCTTTGAATCACGAGAATAGTTTTTGTGTTTACAATTTAGGAGGATTGGCTTTGTCGTTTTTTTTGTGTGAATCTGTTAAAATGGTGGCGTTTCCAGTTAACAGGTCTAAGCAAACTGTCTAATTGTGGTAAAACTATTAAAATACACAATGATAGTTCCCAGAAATGATTAAGAACGTGTAATAAACACCTCAAGTACACGTAAATAGATTCTTACTACATTTACTGTCGAATTCAACACGGAGGTTTCGAATGGAAAGCTGTGAAATGACGAAAATACTGGTAATGTTTACAAGTACGGGTACTTCTGGTGGCGTTTTCACGATACTGTGCTTTCAAATATTAAGAGTTCATGTTTACAGAGCTCAGAATAGGTGTCTAAAGCCTTGGAATGAGGATAATATTGTTTATGTTTACAATTTAGGAGGATTGGCTTCGGCGCTTTTTTGTGTGTATCATTTAAAATGGTGACGGTTCCAGGAAATACTTCTAAGCAAACTGTCCAATTGTGGTAAAACTGTTAAAATACACAATGAGAGTTCCCAGAAATGATTAAGAACGTTTAATAAACACCTCAAGTACACGTAAATAGATTCTAACTACCTTTCCTGTCGAATTCAATCACGGAGGTTTCCAGTGGAAAGCTGTGAAATGACGAAAATACTGGTAATGTTTACAAGTCCGGGTACTGCGGATGGCATTATCACGGGACTGCGCTTTCAATTATTACGAGTTCATGTTTACAGAGCTCAGAATTGGTGTCTAAAGCTTTGGAATGACGAGAATAGTTTTTATATTTACAATTTAGGAGGATTGGCTTTGGCTTTTTTTTGTGTTAATCAGTTAAAATGGTGGCGGTTCCAGTAAATACTTCTAAGCAAACTGTCTAATTGTGGTAAAACTGTTAAAATACACAATGAGAGTTCCCAGAAATGATTAAGAACGTGTAATAAACATCTCACGTACACGTAAATAGATTCTTATTACATTTACTGTCGAATTCAATCACGGAGGTTTCCAGTGGAAAGCTGTGAAATGACGAAAATACTGGTAATGTTTACAAGTACGGGTACTTCTGGTGGCGTTTTCACGGGACTGTGCTTTCAAATATTAAGAGTTCATGTTTACAGAGCTCAGAATTGGTGTCTAAAGCCTTTGAATCACGAGAATAGTTTTTGTGTTTACAATTTAGGAGGATTGGCTTTGTCGTTTTTTTTGTGTGAATCAGTTAAAATGGTGGCGTTTCCAGTTAACAGGTCTAAGCAAACTGTCTAATTGTGGTAAAACTATTAAAATACACAATGAGAGTTCCCCGAAATGATTAAGAACGTATAATAAACATCTCAAGTACACGTAAATAGATTCTAACTACCTTTCCTGTCGAATTCAATCACGGAGGTTTCGAGTGGAAAGCTGTGAAATGACGAAAATACTGGTAATGTTTACAAGTCCGGGTACTTCGGGTGGCGTTTTCACGGGACTGTGCTTTCAAATATTAAGAGTTCATGTTTACAGAGCTCAGAATTGGTGTCTAAAGCCTTGGAATGACGAGAATAGTTTTTGTGTTTACAATTTAGGAGGATTGGCTTTGTCGTTTTTTGTGTGAATCAGTTAAAATGGTGGCGGTTCCAGTAAATACTTCTAAGCAAACTGTCTAATTGTGGTAAAACTGTTAAAATACACAATGAGAGTCCCCAGAAATGATTAAGAACGTGTAATAAACATCTCAAGTACACGTAAATAGATTCTTACTACATTTACTGTCGAATTCAATCACGGAGGTTTTGAGTGGAAAGCTGTGAAATGACGAAAATACTGGTAATGTTTACAAGTACGGGTACTTCTGGTGGCGTTTTCACGGGACTGTGCTTTCAAATATTAAGAGTTCATGTTTACAGAGCTCAGAATTGGTGTCTAAAGCCTTTGAATCACGAGAATAGTTTTTATGTTTACAATTTAGGAGGATTGGCTTTGTCGTTTTTTGTGTGTGAATCAGTTAAAATGGTGGCGTTTCCAGTTAACAGTTCTAAGCAAACTGTCTAATTGTGGTAAAACTATTAAAATACACAATGAGAGTTCCCAGAAATGATTAAGAATGTGTAATAAACATCTCAAGTACACGTGAATAGATTCTTACTACATTTACTGTCGAATTCAATCACGGAGGTTTTGAGTGGAAAGCTGTGAAATGACGAAAATACTGGTAATGTTTACAAGTACGGGTACTTCTGGTGGCGTTTTCACGGGACTGTGCTTTCAATTATTACGAGTTCATGTTTATAGAGCTCAGAATTGGTGTCTAAAGCCTTGGAATGACGAGAATAGTTTTTATGTTTACAATTTAGGAGGATTTGCTTTGTCGTTTCTTTGTGTTAATCAGTTAAAATGGTGGCGGTTCCAGTAAACCCTTCTAAGCAAACTGTCTAATTGTGGTAAAACTGTTAAAATACACAATGATAGTTCCTAGAAATGAATAAGAACGTGTAATAAACACCTCAAGTACACGTAAATAGATTCTTACTACATTTACTGTCGAATTCAACACGGAGGTTTCGAATGGAAAGCTGTGAAATGACGAAAATACTGGTAATGTTTACAAGTACGGGTACTTCTGGTGGCGTTTTCACGGTACTGTGCTTTCAAATATTAAGAGTTCATGTTTACAGAGCTCAGAATTGGTGTCTAAAGCCTTGGAATGAGGATAATATTGTTTATGTTTACAAATTAGGAGGATTGGCTTCGGCGCTTTTTTGTGTGTATCATTTAAAATGGTGACGGTTCCAGGAAATACTTCTAAGCAAACTGTCCAATTGTGGTAAAACTGTTAAAATACACAATGAGAGTTCCCAGAAATGATTAAGAACGTTTAATAAACACCTCAAGTACACGTAAATAGATTCTAACTACCTTTCCTGTCGAATTCAATCACGGAGGTTTCCAGTGGAAAGCTGTGAAATGACGAAAATACTGGTAATGTTTACAAGTCCGGGTACTGCGGATGGCATTTTCACGGGACTGCGCTTTCAATTATTACGAGTTCATGTTTACAGAGCTCAGAATTGGTGTCTAAAGCTTTGGAATGACGAGAATAGTTTTTATATTTACAATTTAGGAGGATTGGCTTTGGCTTTTTTTTGTGTTAATCAGTTAAAATGGTGGCGGTTCCAGTAAATACTTCTAAGCAAACTGTCTAATTGTGGTAAAACTGTTAAAATACACAATGAGAGTTCCCAGAAATGATTAAGAACGTGTAATAAACATCTCACGTACACGTAAATAGATTCTTATTACATTTACTGTCGAATTCAATCACGGAGGTTTCCAGTGGAAAGCTGTGAAATGACGAAAATACTGGTAATGTTTACAAGTACGGGTACTTCTGGTGGCGTTTTCACGGGACTGTGCTTTCAAATATTAAGAGTTCATGTTTACAGAGCTCAGAATTGGTGTCTAAAGCCTTTGAATCACGAGAATAGTTTTTGTGTTTACAATTTAGGAGGATTGGCTTTGTCGTTTTTTTTGTGTGAATCAGTTAAAATGGTGGCGTTTCCAGTTAACAGGTCTAAGCAAACTGTCTAATTGTGGTAAAACTATTAAAATACACAATGAGAGTTCCCCGAAATGATTAAGAACGTGTAATAAACATCTCACGTACACGTAAATAGATTCTTACTACATTTACTGTCGAATTCAATCACGGAGGTTTCGAGTGGAAAGCTGTGAAATGACGAAAATACTGGTAATGTTTACAAGTCCGGGTACTTCTGGAGGCGTTTTCACGGGACTGTGCTTTCAAATATTAAGAGTTCATGTTTACAGAGCTCAGAATTGGTGTCTAAAGCCTTTGAATCACGAGAATAGTTTTTGTGTTTACAATTTAGGAGGATTGGCTTTGTCGTTTTTTTTGTGTGAATCTGTTAAAATGGTGGCGTTTCCAGTTAACAGGTCTAAGCAAACTGTCTAATTGTGGTAAAACTGTTAAAATACACAATGAGAGTTCCCAGAAATGATTAAGAACGTGTAATAAACATCTCAAGTACACGTAAATAGATTCTTACTACATTTACTGTCGAATTCAATCACGGAGGTTTCGAGTGGAAAGCTGTGAAATGACGAAAATACTGGTAATGTTTACAAGTACGGGTACTTCTGGTGGCGTTTTCACGGGACTGTGCTTTCAATTATTACGAGTTCATGTTTATAGAGCTCAGAATTGGTGTCTAAAGCCTTGGAATGACGAGAATAGTTTTTATGTTTACAATTTAGGAGGATTTGCTTTGTCGTTTCTTTGTGTTAATCAGTTAAAATGGTGGCGGTTCCAGTAAACCCTTCTAAGCAAACTGTCTAATTGTGGTAAAACTGTTAAAATAAACAATGATAGTTCCGAGAAATGATTAAGAACGTGTAATAAACATCTCAAGTACACGTAAATAGATTTTTACTACATTTACTGTCGAATTCAATCACGGAGGTTTCCAGTGGAAAGCTGTGAAATGACGAAAATACTGGTAATATTGACAATTCCGGATACTTCGAGTGGATTTTCACGGTACTGTGCTTTCAAATATTAAGAGTTCATGTTTACAGAGCTCAGAATTGGTGTCTAAAGCCTTGGAATGAGGATAATATTGTTTATGTTTACAAATTAGGAGGATTGGCTTCGGCGCTTTTTTGTGTGTATCATTTAAAATGGTGACGGTTCCAGGAAATACTTCTAAGCAAACTGTCCAATTGTGGTAAAACTGTTAAAATACACAATGAGAGTTCCCAGAAATGATTAAGAACGTTTAATAAACACCTCAAGTACACGTAAATAGATTCTAACTACCTTTCCTGTCGAATTCAATCACGGAGGTTTCCAGTGGAAAGCTGTGAAATGACGAAAATACTGGTAATGTTTACAAGTCCGGGTACTGCGGATGGCATTTTCACGGGACTGCGCTTTCAATTATTACGAGTTCATGTTTACAGAGCTCAGAATTGGTGTCTAAAGCTTTGGAATGACGAGAATAGTTTTTATATTTACAATTTAGGAGGATTGGCTTTGGCTTTTTTTTGTGTTAATCAGTTAAAATGGTGGCGGTTCCAGTAAATACTTCTAAGCAAACTGTCTAATTGTGGTAAAACTGTTAAAATACACAATGAGAGTTCCCAGAAATGATTAAGAACGTGTAATAAACATCTCACGTACACGTAAATAGATTCTTATTACATTTACTGTCGAATTCAATCACGGAGGTTTCCAGTGGAAAGCTGTGAAATGACGAAAATACTGGTAATGTTTACAAGTACGGGTACTTCTGGTGGCGTTTTCACGGGACTGTGCTTTCAAATATTAAGAGTTCATGTTTACAGAGCTCAGAATTGGTGTCTAAAGCCTTTGAATCACGAGAATAGTTTTTGTGTTTACAATTTAGGAGGATTGGCTTTGTCGTTTTTTTTGTGTGAATCAGTTAAAATGGTGGCGTTTCCAGTTAACAGGTCTAAGCAAACTGTCTAATTGTGGTAGAACTATTAAAATACACAATGAGAGTTCCCCGAAATGATTAAGAACATGTAATAAACATCTCAAGTACACGTAAATAGATTCTAACTACCTTTCCTGTCGAATTCAATCACGGAGGTTTCCAGTGGAAAGCTGTGAAATGACGAAAATACTGGTAATGTTTACAAGTCCGGGTACTTCTGGAGGCGTTTTCACGGGACTGTGCTTTCAAATATTAAGAGTTCATGTTTACAGAGCTCAGAATTGGTGTCTAAAGCCTTTGAATCACGAGAATAGTTTTTGTGTTTACAATTTAGGAGGATTGGCTTTGTCGTTTTTTTTGTGTGAATCTGTTAAAATGGTGGCGTTTCCAGTTAACAGGTCTAAGCAAACTGTCTAATTGTGGTAAAACTATTAAAATACACAATGATAGTTCCCAGAAATGATTAAGAACGTGTAATAAACACCTCAAGTACACGTAAATAGATTCTTACTACATTTACTGTCGAATTCAACACGGAGGTTTCGAATGGAAAGCTGTGAAATGACGAAAATACTGGTAATGTTTACAAGTACGGGTACTTCTGGTGGCGTTTTCACGGGACTGTGCTTTCAAATATTAAGAGTTCATGTTTACAGAGCTCAGAATTGGTGTCTAAAGCCTTTGAATCACGAGAATAGTTTTTGTGTTTACAATTTAGGAGGATTGGCTTTGTCGTTTTTTTTGTGTGAATCAGTTAAAATGGTGGCGTTTCCAGTTAACAGGTCTAAGCAAACTGTCTAATTGTGGTAAAACTATTAAAATACACAATGAGAGTTCCCCGAAATGATTAAGAACGTGTAATAAACATCTCAAGTACACGTAAATAGATTCTTACTACATTTACTGTCGAATTCAATCACGGAGGTTTCCAGTGGAAAGCTGTGAAATGACGAAAATACTGGTAATGTTTACAAGTCCGGGTACTTCTGGAGGCGTTTTCACGGGACTGTGCTTTCAAATATTAAGAGTTCATGTTTACAGAGCTCAGAATTGGTGTCTAAAGCCTTTGAATCACGAGAATAGTTTTTATGTTTACAATTTAGGAGGATTTGCTTTGTCGTTTCTTTGTGTTAATCAGTTAAAATGGTGGCGGTTCCAGTAAACCCTTCTAAGCAAACTGTCTAATTGTGGTAAAACTGTTAAAATACACAATGAGAGTTCCCAGAAATGATTAAGAACGTGTAATAAACATCTCAAGTACACGTAAATAGATTTTTACTACATTTACTGTCGAATTCAATCACGGAGGTTTCCAGTGGAAAGCTGTGAAATGACGAAAATACTGGTAATGTTTACACGTCCGGGTACTTCTGGAGGCGTTTTCACGGGACTGTGCTTTCAAATATTAAGAGTTCATGTTTACAGAGCTCAGATTTGGTGTCTAAAGCCTTTGAATCACGAGAATAGTTTTTATGTTTACAATTTAGGAGGAAGTGCTTTTGCGTTTTTTTGTGTGAATCAGTTAAAATGGTGGCGGTTCCAGTAAATACTTCTAAGTAAACTGTCTAATTGTGGTAAAACTGTTAAAATACACAATGAGAGTTCCCAGAAATGATTAAGAACGTGTAATAAACATCTCAAGTACACGTAAATAGACTCTTACTACATTTACTGTCGAATTCAATCACGGAGGTTTCCAGTGGAAAGCTGTGAAATGACGAAAATACTGGTAATATTGACAATTCCGGATACTTCGGGTGGATTTTCACGGTACTGTGCTTTCAAATATTAAGAGTTCATGTTTACAGAGCTCAGAATTGGTGTCTAAAGCCTTGGAATGAGGATAATATTGTTTATGTTTACAATTTAGGAGGATTGGCTTCGGCGCTTTTTTGTGTGTATCATTTAAAATGGTGACGGTTCCAGGAAATACTTCTAAGCAAACTGTCCAATTGTGGTAAAACTGTTAAAATACACAATGAGAGTTCCCAGAAATGATTAAGAACGTTTAATAAACACCTCAAGTACACGTAAATAGATTCTAACTACCTTTCCTGTCGAATTCAATCACGGAGGTTTCCAGTGGAAAGCTGTGAAATGACGAAAATACTGGTAATGTTTACAAGTCCGGGTACTGCGGATGGCATTTTCACGGGACTGCGCTTTCAATTATTACGAGTTCATGTTTACAGAGCTCAGAATTGGTGTCTAAAGCCTTGGAATGACGAGAATAGTTTTTATATTTACAATTTAGGAGGATTGGCTTTGGCTTTTTTTTGTGTTAATCAGTTAAAATGGTGGCGGTTCCAGTAAATACTTCTAAGCAAACTGTCTAATTGTGGTAAAACTGTTAAAATACACAATGAGAGTTCCCAGAAATGATTAAGAACGTGTAATAAACATCTCACGTACACGTAAATAGATTCTTATTACATTTACTGTCGAATTCAATCACGGAGGTTTCGAATGGAAAGCTGTGAAATGACGAAAATACTGGTAATGTTTACAAGTACGGGTACTTCTGGTGGCGTTTTCACGGGACTGTGCTTTCAAATATTAAGAGTTCATGTTTACAGAGCTCAGAATTGGTGTCTAAAGCCTTTGAATCACGAGAATAGTTTTTGTGTTTACAATTTAGGAGGATTGGCTTTGTCGTTTTTTTTGTGTGAATCAGTTAAAATGGTGGCGTTTCCAGTTAACAGGTCTAAGCAAACTGTCTAATTGTGGTAAAACTATTAAAATACACAATGAGAGTTCCCCGAAATGATTAAGAACGTGTAATAAACATCTCAAGTACACGTAAATAGATTCTAACTACCTTTCCTGTCGAATTCAATCACGGAGGTTTCCAGTGGAAAGCTGTGAAATGACGAAAATACTGGTAATGTTTACAAGTCTGGGTACTTCTGGAGGCGTTTTCACGGGACTGTGCTTTCAAATATTAAGAGTTCATGTTTACAGAGCTCAGAATTGGTGTCTAAAGCGTTTGAATCACGAGAATAGTTTTTATGTTTACAATTTAGGAGGATTGGCTTTGGTGTTTTTTTTGTGTGAATCAGTTAAAATGGTGGCGGTTCCAGTAAACAGTTCTAAGCAAACTGTCTAATTGTGGTAAAACTATTAAAATACACAATGAGAGTTCCGAGAAATGATTAAGAACGTGTAATAAACACCTCAAGTACACGTAAATAGATTCTTACTACCTTTACTGTTGAATTCAATCACGGAGGTTTCGAGTGGAAAGCTGTGAAATGACGAAAATACTGGTAATGTTTACAAGTCCGGGTACTTCGGGTGGCGTTTTCAGGGGACTTTGCTTTCAATTATTACGAGTTCATGTTTACAGAGCTCAGAAATGGTGTCTAAAGCCTTGGAATGACGAGAATAGTTTTTATATTTACAATTTTGGAGGATTGGCTTTGGCTTTTTTTGTGTGAATCAGTTAAAATGGTGGCGGTTCCAGTAAACACTTCTAAGCAAACTGTCTAATTGTGGTAAAACTATTAAAATACACAATGATAGTTCCCAGAAATGATTAAGAACTTTTAATAAACACCTCAAGTGCACGTAAATAGATTCTTACTACATTTACCGTCGAATTCAATCACGGAAGTTTCCAGTGGAAAGCTGTGAAATGACGAAAATACTGGTAATGTTTACACGTCCGGGTACTTCTGGAGGCGTTTTCACGGGACTGTGCTTTCAAATATTAAGAGTTCATGTTTACAGAGCTCAGATTTGGTGTCTAAAGCCTTTGAATCACGAGAATAGTTTTTATGTTTACAATTTAGGAGGAAGTGCTTTTGCGTTTTTTTGTGTGAATCAGTTAAAATGGTGGCGGTTCCAGTAAATACTTCTAAGTAAACTGTCTAATTGTGGTAAAACTGTTAAAATACACAATGAGAGTTCCCTGAAATGATTAAGAACGTGTAATAAACATCTCAAGTACATGTAAATAGATTCTTACTACATTTACTGTCGAATTCAATCACGGAGGTTTCGAGTGGAAAGCTGTGAAATGACGAAAATACTGGTAATGTTTACAAGTACGGGTACTTCTGGAGGCGTTTTCACGGGACTGTGCTTTCAAATATTAAGAGTTCATGTTTACAGAGCTCAGATTTGGTGTCTAAAGCCTTTGAATCACGAGAATAGTTTTTATGTTTACAATTTAGGAGGATTGGCTTTGGCGTTTTTTTTGTGTGAATCAGTTAAAATGGTGGCGGTTCCAGTAAACAGTTCTAAGCAAACTGTCTAATTGTGGTAAAACTGTGAAAATACACAATGATAGTTCCGAGAAATGATTAAGAACGTGTAATAAACACCTCAAGTACACGTAAATAGATTCTTACTACATTTACTGTCGAATTCAATCACGGAGGTTTCGAGTGGAAAGCTGTGAAATGACGAAAATACTGGTAATGTTTACAAGTACGGGAACTTCTGGTGGCGTTTTCACGGGACTGTGCTTTCAAATATTAAGAGTTCATTTTTACAGAGCTCAGAATTGGTGTCTAAAGCCTTTGAATCACGAGAATAGTTTTTGTGTTTACAATTTAGGACGATTGGCTTTGGCTTTTTTTTGTGTTAATCAGTTAAAATGGTGGCGGTTCCAGTAAATACTTCTAAGTAAACTGTCTAATTGTGGTAAAACTGTTAAAATACACAATGAGAGTTCCCTGAAATGATTAAGAACGTGTAATAAACATCTCAAGTACATGTAAATAGATTCTTACTACATTTACTGTCGAATTCAATCACGGAGGTTTCGAGTGGAAAGCTGTGAAATGACGAAAATACTGGTAATGTTTACAAGTACGGGTACTTCTGGAGGCGTTTTCACGGGACTGTGCTTTCAAATATTAAGAGTTCATGTTTACAGAGCTCAGATTTGGTGTCTAAAGCCTTTGAATCACGAGAATAGTTTTTATGTTTACAATTTAGGAGGATTGGCTTTGGCGTTTTTTTTGTGTGAATCAGTTAAAATGGTGGCGGTTCCAGTAAACAGTTCTAAGCAAACTGTCTAATTGTGGTAAAACTGTGAAAATACACAATGATAGTTCCGAGAAATGATTAAGAACGTGTAATAAACACCTCAAGTACACGTAAATAGATTCTTACTACATTTACTGTCGAATTCAATCACGGAGGTTTCGAGTGGAAAGCTGTGAAATGACGAAAATACTGGTAATGTTTACAAGTACGGGAACTTCTGGTGGCGTTTTCACGGGACTGTGCTTTCAAATATTAAGAGTTCATTTTTACAGAGCTCAGAATTGGTGTCTAAAGCCTTTGAATCACGAGAATAGTTTTTGTGTTTACAATTTAGGACGATTGGCTTTGGCTTTTTTTTGTGTTAATCAGTTAAAATGGTGGCGGTTCCAGTAAATATTTCTAAGTAAACTGTCTAATTGTGGTAAAACTGTTAAAATACACAATGAGAGTTCCCTGAAATGATTAAGAACGTGTAATAAACATCTCAAGTACATGTAAATAGATTCTTACTACATTTACTGTCGAATTCAATCACGGAGGTTTCGAGTGGAAAGCTGTGAAATGACGAAAATACTGGTAATGTTTACAAGTACGGGTACTTCTGGAGGCGTTTTCACGGGACTGTGCTTTCAAATATTAAGAGTTCATGTTTACAGAGCTCAGATTTGGTGTCTAAAGCCTTTGAATCACGAGAATAGTTTTTATGTTTACAATTTAGGAGGATTGGCTTTGGCGTTTTTTTTGTGTGAATCAGTTAAAATGGTGGCGGTTCCAGTAAACAGTTCTAAGCAAACTGTCTAATTGTGGTAAAACTGTGAAAATACACAATGATAGTTCTGAGAAATGATTAAGAACGTGTAATAAACACCTCAAGTACACGTAAATAGATTCTTACTACATTTACTGTCGAATTCAATCACGGAGGTTTCGAGTGGAAAGCTGTGAAATGACGAAAATACTGGTAATGTTTACAAGTACGGGAACTTCTGGTGGCGTTTTCACGGGACTGTGCTTTCAAATATTAAGAGTTCATTTTTACAGAGCTCAGAATTGGTGTCTAAAGCCTTTGAATCACGAGAATAGTTTTTGTGTTTACAATTTAGGACGATTGGCTTTGGCGTTTTTTTTGTGTGAATCAGTTAAAATGGTGGCGGTTCCAGTAAATACTTCTAAGCAAACTGTCTAATTGTGGTAAAACTGTTAAAATACACAATGAGAGTTCCCAGAAATGATTAAGAACGTGTAATAAACCCCTCAAGTACATGTAAATAGATTCTTACTACCTTTCCTGTCGAATTCAATCACGGAGGTTTCGAGTGGAAAGCTGTGAAATGACGAAAATACTGGTGATGTTTACAAGTCCGGGTACTTCGGGTGGCGTTTTCACGGGACTGTGCTTTCAATAATTACGAGTTCATGTTTACAGAACTCAGAATTGGTGTCTAAAGCCTTGGAATGATGAGAATAGTTTTTATGTTTACAATTTAGGAAGATTGGCTTTGGCTTTTTTTTGTGTGAATCAGTTAAAATGGTGGCAGTTCCAGTAAATACTTCTAAGCAAACTGTCTAATTGTGGTAAAACTGTTAAAATACACAATGAGAGTTCCCAGAAATGATTAAGAACGTGTAATAAACATATCAAGTACACGTAAATAGACTCTTACTACATTTACTGTCGAATTCAATCACGGAGGTTTCCAGTGGAAAGCTGTGAAATGACGAAAATACTGGTAATATTGACAATTCCGGATACTTCGGGTGGATTTTCACGGTACTGTGCTTTCAAATATTAAGAGTTCATGTTTACAGAGCTCAGAATTGGTGTCTAAAGCCTTGGAATGAGGATAATATTGTTTATGTTTACAATTTAGGAGGATTGGCTTCGGCGCTTTTTTGTGTGTATCATTTAAAATGGTGACGGTTCCAGGAAATACTTCTAAGCAAACTGTCCAATTGTGGTAAAACTGTTAAAATACACAATGAGAGTTCCCAGAAATGATTAAGAACGTTTAATAAACACCTCAAGTACACGTAAATAGATTCTAACTACCTTTCCTGTCGAATTCAATCACGGAGGTTTCCAGTGGAAAGCTGTGAAATGACGAAAATACTGGTAATGTTTACAAGTCCGGGTACTGCGGATGGCATTTTCACGGGACTGCGCTTTCAATTATTACGAGTTCATGTTTACAGAGCTCAGAATTGGTGTCTAAAGCCTTGGAATGACGAGAATAGTTTTTATATTTACAATTTAGGAGGATTGGCTTTGGCTTTTTTTTGTGTTAATCAGTTAAAATGGTGGCGGTTCCAGTAAATACTTCTAAGCAAACTGTCTAATTGTGGTAAAACTGTTAAAATACACAATGAGAGTTCCCAGAAATGATTAAGAACGTGTAATAAACATCTCACGTACACGTAAATAGATTCTTATTACATTTACTGTCGAATTCAATCACGGAGGTTTCGAATGGAAAGCTGTGAAATGACGAAAATACTGGTAATGTTTACAAGTACGGGTACTTCTGGTGGCGTTTTCACGGGACTGTGCTTTCAAGTATTAAGAGTTCATGTTTACAGAGCTCAGAATTGGTGTCTAAAGCCTTTGAATCACGAGAATAGTTTTTGTGTTTACAATTTAGGAGGATTGGCTTTGTCGTTTTTTTTGTGTGAATCAGTTAAAATGGTGGCGTTTCCAGTTAACAGGTCTAAGCAAACTGTCTAATTGTGGTAAAACTATTAAAATACACAATGAGAGTTCCCCGAAATGATTAAGAACGTGTAATAAACATCTCAAGTACACGTAAATAGATTCTAACTACCTTTCCTGTCGAATTCAATCACGGAGGTTTCCAGTGGAAAGCTGTGAAATGACGAAAATACTGGTAATGTTTACAAGTCTGGGTACTTCTGGAGGCGTTTTCACGGGACTGTGCTTTCAAATATTAAGAGTTCATGTTTACAGAGCTCAGAATTGGTGTCTAAAGCGTTTGAATCACGAGAATAGTTTTTATGTTTACAATTTAGGAGGATTGGCTTTGGTGTTTTTTTTGTGTGAATCAGTTAAAATGGTGGCGGTTCCAGTAAACAGTTCTAAGCAAACTGTCTAATTGTGGTAAAACTATTAAAATACACAATGAGAGTTCCGAGAAATGATTAAGAACGTGTAATAAACACCTCAAGTACACGTAAATAGATTCTTACTACCTTTACTGTTGAATTCAATCACGGAGGTTTCGAGTGGAAAGCTGTGAAATGACGAAAATACTGGTAATGTTTACAAGTCCGGGTACTTCGGGTGGCGTTTTCACGGGACTTTGCTTTCAATTATTACGAGTTCATGTTTACAGAGCTCAGAATTGGTGTCTAAAGCCTTGGAATGACGAGAATAGTTTTTATATTTACAATTTTGGAGGATTGGCTTTGGCTTTTTTTGTGTGAATCAGTTAAAATGGTGGCGGTTCCAGTAAACACTTCTAAGCAAACTGTCTAATTGTGGTAAAACTATTAAAATACACAATGATAGTTCCCAGAAATGATTAAGAACTTTTAATAAACACCTCAAGTGCACGTAAATAGATTCTTACTACATTTACCGTCGAATTCAATCACGGAAGTTTCCAGTGGAAAGCTGTGAAATGACGAAAATACTGGTAATGTTTACACGTCCGGGTACTTCTGGAGGCGTTTTCACGGGACTGTGCTTTCAAATATTAAGAGTTCATGTTTACAGAGCTCAGATTTGGTGTCTAAAGCCTTTGAATCACGAGAATAGTTTTTATGTTTACAATTTAGGAGGAAGTGCTTTTGCGTTTTTTTGTGTGAATCAGTTAAAATGGTGGCGGTTCCAGTAAATACTTCTAAGTAAACTGTCTAATTGTGGTAAAACTGTTAAAATACACAATGAGAGTTCCCTGAAATGATTAAGAACGTGTAATAAACATCTCAAGTACATGTAAATAGATTCTTACTACATTTACTGTCGAATTCAATCACGGAGGTTTCGAGTGGAAAGCTGTGAAATGACGAAAATACTGGTAATGTTTACAAGTACGGGTACTTCTGGAGGCGTTTTCACGGGACTGTGCTTTCAAATATTAAGAGTTCATGTTTACAGAGCTCAGATTTGGTGTCTAAAGCCTTTGAATCACGAGAATAGTTTTTATGTTTACAATTTAGGAGGATTGGCTTTGGCGTTTTTTTTGTGTGAATCAGTTAAAATGGTGGCGGTTCCAGTAAACAGTTCTAAGCAAACTGTCTAATTGTGGTAAAACTGTGAAAATACACAATGATAGTTCCGAGAAATGATTAAGAACGTGTAATAAACACCTCAAGTACACGTAAATAGATTCTTACTACATTTACTGTCGAATTCAATCACGGAGGTTTCGAGTGGAAAGCTGTGAAATGACGAAAATACTGGTAATGTTTACAAGTACGGGAACTTCTGGTGGCGTTTTCACGGGACTGTGCTTTCAAATATTAAGAGTTCATTTTTACAGAGCTCAGAATTGGTGTCTAAAGCCTTTGAATCACGAGAATAGTTTTTGTGTTTACAATTTAGGACGATTGGCTTTGGCTTTTTTTTGTGTTAATCAGTTAAAATGGTGGCGGTTCCAGTAAATACTTCTAAGCAAACTGTCTAATTGTGGTAAAACTGTTAAAATACACAATGAGAGTTCCCAGAAATGATTAAGAACGTGTAATAAACATCTCACGTACACGTAAATAGATTCTTATTACATTTACTGTCGAATTCAATCTCGGAGGTTTCGAATGGAAAGCTGTGAAATGACGAAAATACTGGTAATGTTTACAAGTACGGGTACTTCTGGTGGCGTTTTCACGGGACTGTGCTTTCAAATATTAAGAGTTCATGTTTACAGAGCTCAGAATTGGTGTCTAAAGCCTTTGAATCACGAGAATAGTTTTTGTGTTTACAATTTAGGAGGATTGGCTTTGTCGTTTTTTTTGTGTGAATCAGTTAAAATGGTGGCGTTTCCAGTTAACAGGTCTAAGCAAACTGTCTAATTGTGGTAAAACTATTAAAATACACAATGAGAGTTCCCCGAAATGATTAAGAACGTGTAATAAACATCTCAAGTACACGTAAATAGATTCTAACTACCTTTCCTGTCGAATTCAATCACGGAGGTTTCCAGTGGAAAGCTGTGAAATGACGAAAATACTGGTAATGTTTACAAGTCTGGGTACTTCTGGAGGCGTTTTCACGGGACTGTGCTTTCAAATATTAAGAGTTCATGTTTACAGAGCTCAGAATTGGTGTCTAAAGCGTTTGAATCACGAGAATAGTTTTTATGTTTACAATTTAGGAGGATTGGCTTTGGTGTTTTTTTTGTGTGAATCAGTTAAAATGGTGGCGGTTCCAGTAAACAGTTCTAAGCAAACTGTCTAATTGTGGTAAAACTATAAAAATACACAATGAGAGTTCCGAGAAATGATTAAGAACGTGTAATAAACACCTCAAGTACACGTAAATAGATTCTTACTACCTTTACTGTTGAATTCAATCACGGAGGTTTCGAGTGGAAAGCTGTGAAATGACGAAAATACTGGTAATGTTTACAAGTCCGGGTACTTCGGGTGGCGTTTTCACGGGACTTTGCTTTCAATTATTACGAGTTCATGTTTACAGAGCTCAGAATTGGTGTCTAAAGCCTTGGAATGACGAGAATAGTTTTTATATTTACAATTTTGGAGGATTGGCTTTGGCTTTTTTGTGTGAATCAGTTAAAATGGTGGCGGTTCCAGTAAACACTTCTAAGCAAACTGTCTAATTGTGGTAAAACTATTAAAATACACAATGATAGTTCCCAGAAATGATTAAGAACTTTTAATAAACACCTCAAGTGCACGTAAATAGATTCTTACTACATTTACCGTCGAATTCAATCACGGAAGTTTCCAGTGGAAAGCTGTGAAATGACGAAAATACTGGTAATGTTTACACGTCCGGGTACTTCTGGAGGCGTTTTCACGGGACTGTGCTTTCAAATATTAAGAGTTCATGTTTACAGAGCTCAGATTTGGTGTCTAAAGCCTTTGAATCACGAGAATAGTTTTTATGTTTACAATTTAGGAGGAAGTGCTTTTGCGTTTTTTTGTGTGAATCAGTTAAAATGGTGGCGGTTCCAGTAAATACTTCTAAGTAAACTGTCTAATTGTGGTAAAACTGTTAAAATACACAATGAGAGTTCCCTGAAATGATTAAGAACGTGTAATAAACATCTCAAGTACATGTAAATAGATTCTTACTACATTTACTGTCGAATTCAATCACGGAGGTTTCGAGTGGAAAGCTGTGAAATGACGAAAATACTGGTAATGTTTACAAGTACGGGTACTTCTGGAGGCGTTTTCACGGGACTGTGCTTTCAAATATTAAGAGTTCATGTTTACAGAGCTCAGATTTGGTGTCTAAAGCCTTTGAATCACGAGAATAGTTTTTATGTTTACAATTTAGGAGGATTGGCTTTGGCGTTTTTTTTGTGTGAATCAGTTAAAATGGTGGCGGTTCCAGTAAACAGTTCTAAGCAAACTGTCTAATTGTGGTAAAACTGTGAAAATACACAATGATAGTTCCGAGAAATGATTAAGAACGTGTAATAAACACCTCAAGTACACGTAAATAGATTCTTACTACATTTACTGTCGAATTCAATCACGGAGGTTTCGAGTGGAAAGCTGTGAAATGACGAAAATACTGGTAATGTTTACAAGTACGGGAACTTCTGGTGGCGTTTTCACGGGACTGTGCTTTCAAATATTAAGAGTTCATTTTTACAGAGCTCAGAATTGGTGTCTAAAGCCTTTGAATCACGAGAATAGTTTTTGTGTTTACAATTTAGGACGATTGGCTTTGGCTTTTTTTTGTGTTAATCAGTTAAAATGGTGGCGGTTCCAGTAAATACTTCTAAGCAAACTGTCTAATTGTGGTAAAACTGTTAAAATACACAATGAGAGTTCCCAGAAATGATTAAGAACGTGTAATAAACATCTCACGTACACGTAAATAGATTCTTATTACATTTACTGTCGAATTCAATCTCGGAGGTTTCGAATGGAAAGCTGTGAAATGACGAAAATACTGGTAATGTTTACAAGTACGGGTACTTCTGGTGGCGTTTTCACGGGACTGTGCTTTCAAATATTAAGAGTTCATGTTTACAGAGCTCAGAATTGGTGTCTAAAGCCTTTGAATCACGAGAATAGTTTTTGTGTTTACAATTTAGGAGGATTGGCTTTGTCGTTTTTTTTGTGTGAATCAGTTAAAATGGTGGCGTTTCCAGTTAACAGGTCTAAGCAAACTGTCTAATTGTGGTAAAACTATTAAAATACACAATGAGAGTTCCCCGAAATGATTAAGAACGTGTAATAAACATCTCAAGTACACGTAAATAGATTCTAACTACCTTTCCTGTCGAATTCAATCACGGAGGTTTCCAGTGGAAAGCTGTGAAATGACGAAAATACTGGTAATGTTTACAAGTCTGGGTACTTCTGGAGGCGTTTTCACGGGACTGTGCTTTCAAATATTAAGAGTTCATGTTTACAGAGCTCAGAATTGGTGTCTAAAGCGTTTGAATCACGAGAATAGTTTTTATGTTTACAATTTAGGAGGATTGGCTTTGGTGTTTTTTTTGTGTGAATCAGTTAAAATGGTGGCGGTTCCAGTAAACAGTTCTAAGCAAACTGTCTAATTGTGGTAAAACTATAAAAATACACAATGAGAGTTCCGAGAAATGATTAAGAACGTGTAATAAACACCTCAAGTACACGTAAATAGATTCTTACTACCTTTACTGTTGAATTCAATCACGGAGGTTTCGAGTGGAAAGCTGTGAAATGACGAAAATACTGGTAATGTTTACAAGTCCGGGTACTTCGGGTGGCGTTTTCACGGGACTTTGCTTTCAATTATTACGAGTTCATGTTTACAGAGCTCAGAATTGGTGTCTAAAGCCTTGGAATGACGAGAATAGTTTTTATATTTACAATTTTGGAGGATTGGCTTTGGCTTTTTTGTGTGAATCAGTTAAAATGGTGGCGGTTCCAGTAAACACTTCTAAGCAAACTGTCTAATTGTGGTAAAACTATTAAAATACACAATGATAGTTCCCAGAAATGATTAAGAACTTTTAATAAACACCTCAAGTGCACGTAAATAGATTCTTACTACATTTACCGTCGAATTCAATCACGGAAGTTTCCAGTGGAAAGCTGTGAAATGACGAAAATACTGGTAATGTTTACACGTCCGGGTACTTCTGGAGGCGTTTTCACGGGACTGTGCTTTCAAATATTAAGAGTTCATGTTTACAGAGCTCAGATTTGGTGTCTAAAGCCTTTGAATCACGAGAATAGTTTTTATGTTTACAATTTAGGAGGAAGTGCTTTTGCGTTTTTTTGTGTGAATCAGTTAAAATGGTGGCGGTTCCAGTAAATACTTCTAAGTAAACTGTCTAATTGTGGTAAAACTGTTAAAATACACAATGAGAGTTCCCTGAAATGATTAAGAACGTGTAATAAACATCTCAAGTACATGTAAATAGATTCTTACTACATTTACTGTCGAATTCAATCACGGAGGTTTCGAGTGGAAAGCTGTGAAATGACGAAAATACTGGTAATGTTTACAAGTACGGGTACTTCTGGAGGCGTTTTCACGGGACTGTGCTTTCAAATATTAAGAGTTCATGTTTACAGAGCTCAGATTTGGTGTCTAAAGCCTTTGAATCACGAGAATAGTTTTTATGTTTACAATTTAGGAGGATTGGCTTTGGCGTTTTTTTTGTGTGAATCAGTTAAAATGGTGGCGGTTCCAGTAAACAGTTCTAAGCAAACTGTCTAATTGTGGTAAAACTGTGAAAATACACAATGATAGTTCCGAGAAATGATTAAGAACGTGTAATAAACACCTCAAGTACACGTAAATAGATTCTTACTACATTTACTGTCGAATTCAATCACGGAGGTTTCGAGTGGAAAGCTGTGAAATGACGAAAATACTGGTAATGTTTACAAGTACGGGAACTTCTGGTGGCGTTTTCACGGGACTGTGCTTTCAAATATTAAGAGTTCATTTTTACAGAGCTCAGAATTGGTGTCTAAAGCCTTTGAATCACGAGAATAGTTTTTGTGTTTACAATTTAGGACGATTGGCTTTGGCTTTTTTTTGTGTTAATCAGTAAAAATGGTGGCGGTTCCAGTAAATACTTCTAAGCAAACTGTCTAATTGTGGTAAAACTGTTAAAATACACAATGAGAGTTCCCAGAAATGATTTAGAACGTGTAATAAACATCTCACGTACACGTAAATAGATTCTTATTACATTTACTGTCGAATTCAATCACGGAGGTTTCGAATGGAAAGCTGTGAAATGACGAAAATACTGGTAATGTTTACAAGTACGGGTACTTCTGGTGGCGTTTTCACGGGACTGTGCTTTCAAATATTAAGAGTTCATGTTTACAGAGCTCAGAATTGGTGTCTAAAGCCTTTGAATCACGAGAATAGTTTTTGTGTTTACAATTTAGGAGGATTGGCTTTGTCGTTTTTTTTGTGTGAATCAGTTAAAATGGTGGCGTTTCCAGTTAACAGGTCTAAGCAAACTGTCTAATTGTGGTAAAACTATTAAAATACACAATGAGAGTTCCCCGAAATGATTAAGAACGTGTAATAAACATCTCAAGTACACGTAAATAGATTCTAACTACCTTTCCTGTCGAATTCAATCACGGAGGTTTCCAGTGGAAAGCTGTGAAATGACGAAAATACTGGTAATGTTTACAAGTCTGGGTACTTCTGGAGGCGTTTTCACGGGACTTTGCTTTCAATTATTACGAGTTCATGTTTACAGAGCTCAGAATTGGTGTCTAAAGCCTTGGAATGACGAAAATAGTTTTTATATTTACAATTTTGGAGGATTGGCTTTGGCTTTTTTTGTGTGAATCAGTTAAAATGGTGGCGGTTCCAGTAAACACTTCTAAGCAAACTGTCTAATTGTGGTAAAACTATTAAAATACACAATGATAGTTCCCAGAAATGATTAAGAACTTTTAATAAACACCTCAAGTGCACGTAAATAGATTCTTACTACATTTACCGTCGAATTCAATCACGGAAGTTTCCAGTGGAAAGCTGTGAAATGACGAAAATACTGGTAATGTTTACACGTCCGGGTACTTCTGGAGGCGTTTTCACGGGACTGTGCTTTCAAATATTAAGAGTTCATGTTTACAGAGCTCAGATTTGGTGTCTAAAGCCTTTGAATCACGAGAATAGTTTTTATGTTTACAATTTAGGAGGAAGTGCTTTTGCGTTTTTTTGTGTGAATCAGTTAAAATGGTGGCGGTTCCAGTAAATACTTCTAAGTAAACTGTCTAATTGTGGTAAAACTCTTAAAATACACAATGAGAGTTCCCTGAAATGATTAAGAACGTGTAATAAACATCTCAAGTACATGTAAATAGATTCTTACTACATTTACTGTCGAATTCAATCACGGAGGTTTCGAGTGGAAAGCTGTGAAATGACGAAAATACTGGTAATGTTTACAAGTACGGGTACTTCTGGAGGCGTTTTCACGGGACTGTGCTTTCAAATATTAAGAGTTCATGTTTACAGAGCTCAGATTTGGTGTCTAAAGCCTTTGAATCACGAGAATAGTTTTTATGTTTACAATTTAGGAGGATTGGCTTTGGCGTTTTTTTTGTGTGAATCAGTTAAAATGGTGGCGGTTCCAGTAAACAGTTCTAAGCAAACTGTCTAATTGTGGTAAAACTGTGAAAATACACAATGATAGTTCCGAGAAATGATTAAGAACGTGTAATAAACACCTCAAGTACACGTAAATAGATTCTTACTACATTTACTGTCGAATTCAATCACGGAGGTTTCGAGTGGAAAGCTGTGAAATGACGAAAATACTGGTAATGTTTACAAGTACGGGAACTTCTGGTGGCGTTTTCACGGGACTGTGCTTTCAAATATTAAGAGTTCATTTTTACAGAGCTCAGAATTGGTGTCTAAAGCCTTTGAATCACGAGAATAGTTTTTGTGTTTACAATTTAGGACGATTGGCTTTGGCGTTTTTTTGAGTGAATCAGTTAAAATGGTGGCGGTTCCAGTAAATACTTCTAAGCAAACTGTCTAATTGTGGTAAAACTGTTAAAATACACAATGAGAGTTCCCAGAAATGATTAAGAACGTGTAATAAACCCCTCAAGTACATGTAAATAGATTCTTACTACCTTTCCTGTCGAATTCAATCACGGAGGTTTCGAGTGGAAAGCTGTGAAATGACGGAAATACTGGTAATGTTTACAAGTCCGGGTACTTCGGGTGGCGTTTTCACGGGACTGTGCTTTCAATAATTACGAGTTCATGTTTACAGAACTCAGAATTGGTGTCTAAAGCCTTGGAATGATGAGAATAGTTTTTATGTTTACAATTTAGGAAGATTGGCTTTGGCTTTTTTTTGTGTGAATCAGTTAAAATGGTGGCAGTTCCAGTAAATACTTCTAAGCAAACTGTCTAATTGTGGTAAAACTGTTAAAATACACAATGAGAGTTCCCAGAAATGATTAAGAACGTGTAATAAACATCTCAAGTACACGTAAATAGACTCTTACTACATTTACTGTCGAATTCAATCACGGAGGTTTCCAGTGGAAAGCTGTGAAATGACGAAAATACTGGTAATATTGACAATTCCGGATACTTCGGGTGGATTTTCACGGTACTGTGCTTTCAAATATTAAGAGTTCATGTTTACAGAGCTCAGAATTGGTGTCTAAAGCCTTGGAATGAGGATAATATTGTTTATGTTTACAATTTAGGAGGATTGGCTTCGGCGCTTTTTTGTGTGTATCATTTAAAATGGTGACGGTTCCAGGAAATACTTCTAAGCAAACTGTCCAATTGTGGTAAAACTGTTAAAATACACAATGAGAGTTCCCAGAAATGATTAAGAACGTTTAATAAACACCTCAAGTACACGTAAATAGATTCTAACTACCTTTCCTGTCGAATTCAATCACGGAGGTTTCCAGTGGAAAGCTGTGAAATGACGAAAATACTGGTAATGTTTACAAGTCCGGGTACTGCGGATGGCATTTTCACGGGACTGCGCTTTCAATTATTACGAGTTCATGTTTACAGAGCTCAGAATTGGTGTCTAAAGCCTTGGAATGACGAGAATAGTTTTTATATTTACAATTTAGGAGGATTGGCTTTGGCTTTTTTTTGTGTTAATCAGTTAAAATGGTGGCGGTTCCAGTAAATACTTCTAAGCAAACTGTCTAATTGTGGTAAAACTGTTAAAATACACAATGAGAGTTCCCAGAAATGATTAAGAACGTGTAATAAACATCTCACGTACACGTAAATAGATTCTTATTACATTTACTGTCGAATTCAATCACGGAGGTTTCGAATGGAAAGCTGTGAAATGACGAAAATACTGGTAATGTTTACAAGTACGGGTACTTCTGGTGGCGTTTTCACGGGACTGTGCTTTCAAATATTAAGAGTTCATGTTTACAGAGCTCAGAATTGGTGTCTAAAGCCTTTGAATCACGAGAATCGTTTTTGTGTTTACAATTTAGGAGGATTGGCTTTGTCGTTTTTTTTGTGTGAATCAGTTAAAATGGTGGCGTTTCCAGTTAACAGGTCTAAGCAAACTGTCTAATTGTGGTAAAACTATTAAAATACACAATGAGAGTTCCCCGAAATGATTAAGAACGTGTAATAAACATCTCAAGTACACGTAAATAGATTCTAACTACCTTTCTGGTCGAATTCAATCACGGAGGTTTCCAGTGGAAAGCTGTGAAATGACGAAAATACTGGTAATGTTTACAAGTCCGGGTACTTCTGGAGGCGTTTTCACGGGACTGTGCTTTCAAATATTAAGAGTTCATGTTTACAGAGCTCAGAATTGGTGTCTAAAGCCTTTGAATCACGAGAATAGTTTTTATGTTTACAATTTAGGAGGATTGGCTTTGGCGTTTTTTTTGTGTGAATCAGTTAAAATGGTGGCGGTTCCAGTAAACAGTTCTAAGCAAACTGTCTAATTGTGGTAAAACTATTAAAATACACAATGAGAGTTCCGAGAAATGATTAAGAACGTGTAATAAACACCTCAAGTACACGTAAATAGATTCTTACTACCTTTACTGTTGAATTCAATCACGGAGGTTTCGAGTGGAAAGCTGTGAAATGACGAAAATACTGGTAATGTTTACAAGTCCGGGTACTTCGGGTGGCGTTTTCACGGGACTTTGCTTTCAATTATTACGAGTTCATGTTTACAGAGCTCAGAATTGGTGTCTAAAGCCTTGGAATGACGAGAATAGTTTTTATGTTTACAATTTAGGAGGATTGGCTTTGGTGTTTTTTTTGTGTGAATCAGTTAAAATGGTGGCGGTTCCAGTAAACAGTTCTAAGCAAACTGTCTAATTGTGGTAAAACTATTAAAATACACAATGATAGTTCCCAGAAATGATTAAGAACTTTTAATAAACACCTCAAGTGCACGTAAATAGATTCTTACTACATTTACCGTCGAATTCAATCACGGAAGTTTCCAGTGGAAAGCTGTGAAATGACGAAAATACTGGTAATGTTTACACGTCCGGGTACTTCGGGTGGCGTTTTCACGGGACTGTGCTTTCAATTATTAAGAGTTCATGTTTACAGAGCCCAGAATTGGTGTCTAAAGCCTTGGAATCACGAGAATAGTTTTTATGTTTACAATTTAGGAGGAAGTGCTTTTGCGTTTTTTTTGTGTGAATCAGTTAAAATTGTGGCGGTTCCAGTAAATACTTCTAAGCAAACTGTCTAATTGTGGTAAAACTGTTAAAATACACAATGAGAGTTCCCTGAAATGATTAAGAACGTGTAATAAACATCTCAAGTACATGTAAATAGATTCTTACTACATTTACTGTCGAATTCAATCACGGAGGTTTCGAGTGGAAAGCTGTGAAATGACGAAAATACTGGTAATGTTTACAAGTACGGGTACTTCTGGAGGCGTTTTCACGGGACTGTGCTTTCAAATATTAAGAGTTCATGTTTACAGAGCTCAGATTTGGTGTCTAAAGCCTTTGAATCACGAGAATAGTTTTTATGTTTACAATTTAGGAGGATTGGCTTTGTCGTTTTTTTTGTGTGAATCAGTTAAAATGGTGGCGGTTCCAGTAAACAGTTCTAAGCAAACTGTCTAATTGTGGTAAAACTGTGAAAATACACAATGATAGTTCCGAGAAATGATTAAGAACGTGTAATAAACACCTCAAGTACACGTAAATAGATTCTTACTACCTTTCCTGTCGAATTCAATCACGGAGGTTTCGAGTGGAAAGCTGTGAAATGACGAAAATACTGGTAATGTTTACAAGTCCGGGTACTTCGGGTGGCGTTTTCACGGGACTGTGCTTTCAATAATTACGAGTTCATGTTTACAGAACTCAGAATTGGTGTCTAAAGCCTTGGAATGATGAGAATAGTTTTTATGTTTACAATTTAGGAAGATTGGCTTTGGCTTTTTTTTGTGTGAATCAGTTAAAATGGTGGCAGTTCCAGTAAATACTTCTAAGCAAACTGTCTAATTGTGGTAAAACAGTTAAAATCCACAATGAGAGTTCCCAGAAATGATTAAGAACGTGTAATAAACATCTCAAGTACACGTAAATAGACTCTTACTACATTTACTGTCGAATTCAATCACGGAGGTTTCGAATGGAAAGCTGTGAAATGACGAAAATACTGGTAATGTTTACAAGTACGGGTACTTCTGGTGGCGTTTTCACGGGACTGTGCTTTCAAATATTAAGAGTTCATGTTTACAGAGCTCAGAATTGGTGTCTAAAGCCTTTGAATCACGAGAATAGTTTTTGTGTTTACAATTTAGGAGGATTGGCTTTGTCGTTTTTTTTGTGTGAATCAGTTAAAATGGTGGCGTTTCCAGTTAACAGGTCTAAGCAAACTGTCTAATTGTGGTAAAACTATTAAAATACACAATGAGAGTTCCCCGAATTGATTAAGAACGTGTAATAAACATCTCAAGTACACGTAAATAGATTCTTACTACATTTACTGTCGAATTCAATCACGGAGGTTTCGAGTGGAAAGCTGTGAAATGACGAAAATACTGGTAATGTTTACAAGTCCGGGTACTTCTGGAGGCGTTTTCACGGGACTGTGCTTTCAAATATTAAGAGTTCATGTTTACAGAGCTCAGAATTGGTGTCTAAAGCATTTGAATCACGAGAATAGTTTTTGTGTTTACAATTTAGGAGGATTGGCTTTGTCGTTTTTTTTGTGTGAATCAGTTAAAATGGTGGCGTTTCCAGTTAACAGGTCTAAGCAAACTGTCTAATTGTGGTAAAACTATTAAAATACACAATGAGAGTTCCCCGAAATGATTAAGAACGTGTAATAAACATCTCAAGTACACGTAAATAGATTCTAACTACCTTTCCTGTCGAATTCAATCACGGAGGTTTCCAGTGGAAAGCTGTGAAATGACGAAAATACTGGTAATGTTTACAAGTCCGGGTACTTCTGGAGGCGTTTTCACGGGACTGTGCTTTCAAATATTAAGAGTTCATGTTTACAGAGCTCAGAATTGGTGTCTAAAGCCTTTGAATCACGAGAATAGTTTTTATGTTTACAATTTAGGAGGATTGGCTTTGGCGTTTTTTTTGTGTGAATCAGTTAAAATGGTGGCGGTTCCAGTAAACAGTTCTAAGCAAACTGTCTAATTGTGGTAAAACTATTAAAATACACAATGAGAGTTCCGAGAAATGATTAAGAACGTGTAATAAACACCTCAAGTACACGTAAATAGATTCTTACTACCTTTACTGTTGAATTCAATCACGGAGGTTTCGAGTGGAAAGCTGTGAAATGACGAAAATACTGGTAATGTTTACAAGTCCGGGTACTTCGGGTGGCGTTTTCACGGGACTTTGCTTTCAATTATTACGAGTTCATGTTTACAGAGCTCAGAATTGGTGTCTAAAGCCTTGGAATGACGAGAATAGTTTTTATATTTACAATTTTGGAGGATTGGCTTTGGCTTTTTTTGTGTGAATCAGTTAAAATGGTGGCGGTTCCAGTAAACACTTCTAAGCAAACTGTCTAATTGTGGTAAAACTATTAAAATACACAATGATAGTTCCCAGAAATGATTAAGAACTTTTAATAAACACCTCAAGTGCACGTAAATAGATTCTTACTACATTTACCGTCGAATTCAATCACGGAAGTTTCCAGTGGAAAGCTGTGAAATGACGAAAATACTGGTAATGTTTACACGTCCGGGTACTTCGGGTGGCGTTTTCACGGGACTGTGCTTTCAATTATTAAGAGTTCATGTTTACAGAGCCCAGAATTGGTGTCTAAAGCCTTGGAATCACGAGAATAGTTTTTATGTTTACAATTTAGGAGGAAGTGCTTTTGCGTTTTTTTGTGTGAATCAGTTAAAATGGTGGCGGTTCCAGTAAATACTTCTAAGTAAACTGTCTAATTGTGGTAAAACTGTTAAAATACACAATGAGAGTTCCCTGAAATGATTAAGAACGTGTAATAAACATCTCAAGTACATGTAAATAGATTCTTACTACATTTACTGTCGAATTCAATCACGGAGGTTTCGAGTGGAAAGCTGTGAAATGACGAAAATACTGGTAATGTTTACAAGTACGGGTACTTCTGGAGGCGTTTTCACGGGACTGTGCTTTCAAATATTAAGAGTTCATGTTTACAGAGCTCAGATTTGGTGTCTAAAGCCTTTGAATCACGAGAATAGTTTTTATGTTTACAATTTAGGAAGATTGGCTTTGGCGTTTTTTTTGTGTGAATCAGTTAAAATGGTGGCGGTTCCAGTAAACAGTTCTAAGCAAACTGTCTAATTGTGGTAAAACTGTGAAAATACACAATGATAGTTCCGAGAAATGATTAAGAACGTGTAATAAACACCTCAAGTACACGTAAATAGCTTCTTACTACATTTACTGTCGAATTCAATCACGGAGGTTTCGAGTGGAAAGCTGTGAAATGACGAAAATACTGGTAATGTTTACAAGTACGGGAACTTCTGGTGGCGTTTTCACGGGACTGTGCTTTCAAATATTAAGAGTTCATTTTTACAGAGCTCAGACTTGGTGTCTAAAGCCTTTGAATCACGAGAATAGTTTTTGTGTTTACAATTTAGGACGATTGGCTTTGGCGTTTTTTTTTGTGTGAATCAGTTAAAATGGTGGCGGTTCCAGTAAATACTTCTAAGCAAACTGTCTAATTGTGGTAAAACTGTTAAAATACACAATGAGAGTTCCCAGAAATGATTAAGAACGTGTAATAAACCCCTCAAGTACATGTAAATAGATTCTTACTACCTTTCCTGTCGAATTCAATCACGGAGGTTTCGAGTGGAAAGCTGTGAAATGACGAAAATACTGGTAATGTTTACAAGTCCGGGTACTTCGGGTGGCGTTTTCACGGGACTGTGCTTTCAATAATTACGAGTTCATGTTTACAGAACTCAGAATTGGTGTCTAAAGCCTTGGAATGATGAGAATAGTTTTTATGTTTACAATTTAGGAAGATTGGCTTTGGCTTTTTTTTGTGTGAATCAGTTAAAATGGTGGCAGTTCCAGGAAATACTTCTAAGCAAACTGTCTAATTGTGGTAAAACTGTTAAAATCCACAATGAGAGTTCCCAGAAATGATTAAGAACGTGTAATAAACATCTCAAGTACACGTAAATAGATTCTAACTACCTTTCCTGTCGAATTCAATCACGGAGGTTTCCAGTGGAAAGCTGTGAAATGACGAAAATACTGGTAATGTTTACAAGTCCGGGTACTGCGGATGGCATTTTCACGGGACTGCGCTTTCAATTATTACGAGTTCATGTTTACAGAGCTCAGAATTGGTGTCTAAAGCCTTGGAATGACGAGAATAGTTTTTATATTTACAATTTAGGAGGATTGGCTTTGGCTTTTTTTTGTGTTAATCAGTTAAAATGGTGGCGGTTCCGGTAAATACTTCTAAGCCAACTGTCTAATTGTGGTAAAACTGTTAAAATACACAATGAGAGTTCCCAGAAATGATTAAGAACGTGTAATAAACATCTCACGTACACGTAAATAGATTCTTATTGCATTTACTGTCGAATTCAATCACGGAGGTTTCGAATGGAAAGCTGTGAAATGACGAAAATACTGGTAATGTTTACAAGTACGGGTACTTCTGGTGGCGTTTTCACGGGACTGTGCTTTCAAATATTAAGAGTTCATGTTTACAGAGCTCAGAATTGGTGTCTAAAGCCTTTGAATCACGAGAATAGTTTTTGTGTTTACAATTTAGGAGGATTGGCTTTGTCGTTTTTTTTGTGTGAATCAGTTAAAATGGTGGCGTTTCCAGTTAACAGGTCTAAGCAAACTGTCTAATTGTGGTAAAACTATTAAAATACACAATGAGAGTTCCCCGAAATGATTAAGAACGTGTAATAAACATCTCAGGTACACGTAAATAGATTCTTACTACATTTACTGTCGAATTCAATCACGGAGGTTTCGAGTGGAAAGCTGTGAAATGACGAAAATACTGGTAATGTTTACAAGTCCGGGTACTTCTGGAGGCGTTTTCACGGGACTGTGCTTTCAAATATTAAGAGTTCATGTTTACAGAGCTCAGAATTGGTGTCTAAAGCCTTTGAATCACGAGAATAGTTTTTGTGTTTACAATTTAGGAGGATTGGCTTTGTCGTTTTTTTTGTGTGAATCAGTTAAAATGGTGGCGTTTCCAGTTAACAGGTCTAAGCAAACTGTCTAATTGTGGTAAAACTATTAAAATACACAATGAGAGTTCCCCGAAATGATTAAGAACGTGTAATAAACATCTCAAGTACACGTAAATAGATTCTAACTACCTTTCCTGTCGAATTCAATCACGGAGGTTTCCAGTGGAAAGCTGTGAAATGACGAAAATACTGGTAATGTTTACAAGTCCGGGTACTTCTGGAGGCGTTTTCACGGGACTGTGCTTTCAAATATTAAGAGTTCATGTTTACAGAGCTCAGAATTGGTGTCTAAAGCCTTTGAATCACGAGAATAGTTTTTATGTTTACAATTTAGGAGGATTGGCTTTGTCGTTTTTTTTGTGTGAATCAGTTAAAATGGTGGCGTTTCCAGTTAACAGTTCTAAGGAAACTGTCTAATTGTGGTAAAACTATTAAAATACACAATGAGAGTTCCCAGAAATGATTAAGAACGTGTAATAAACATCTCAAGTACACGTGAATAGATTCTTACTACATTTACTGTCGAATTCAATCACGAGGTTTCCCGTGGAAAGCTGTGAAATGACGAAAATACTGGTAATGTTTACAAGTACGGGTACTTCTGGTGGCGTTTTCACGGGACTGTGCTTTCAATTATTACGAGTTCATGTTTATAGAGCTCAGAATTGGTGTCTAAAGCCTTGGAATGACGAGAATAGTTTTTATGTTTACAATTTAGGAGGATTTGCTTTGTCGTTTCTTTGTGTTAATCAGTTAAAATGGTGGCGGTTCCAGTAAACCCTTCTAAGCAAACTGTCTAATTGTGGTAAAACTGTTAAAATAAACAATGATAGTTCCCAGAAATGATTAAGAACGTGTAATAAACATCTCAAGTACACGTAAATAGATTTTTACTACATTTACTGTCGAATTCAATCACGGAGGTTTCCAGTGGAAAGCTGTGAAATGACGAAAATACTGGTAATATTGACAATTCCGGATACTTCGGGTGGATTTTCACGGTACTGTGCTTTCAAATATTAAGAGTTCATGTTTACAGAGCTCAGAATTGGTGTCTAAAGCCTTGGAATGAGGATAATATTGTTTATGTTTACAATTTAGGAGGATTGGCTTCGGCGCTTTTTTGTGTGTATCATTTAAAATGGTGACGGTTCCAGGAAATACTTCTAAGCAAACTGTCCAATTGTGGTAAAACTGTTAAAATACACAATGAGAGTTCCCAGAAATGATTAAGAACGTTTAATAAACACCTCAAGTACACGTAAATAGATTCTAACTACCTTTCCTGTCGAATTCAATCACGGAGGTTTCCAGTGGAAAGCTGTGAAATGACGAAAATACTGGTAATGTTTACAAGTCCGGGTACTGCGGATGGCATTTTCACGGGACTGCGCTTTCAATTATTACGAGTTCATGTTTACAGAGCTCAGAATTGGTGTCTAAAGCCTTGGAATGACGAGAATAGTTTTTATATTTACAATTTAGGAGGATTGGCTTTGGCTTTTTTTTGTGTTAATCAGTTAAAATGGTGGCGGTTCCAGTAAATACTTCTAAGCAAACTGTCTAATTGTGGTAAAACTGTTAAAATACACAATGAGAGTTCCCAGAAATGATTAAGAACGTGTAATAAACATCTCACGTACACGTAAATAGATTCTTATTACATTTACTGTCGAATTCAATCACGGAGGTTTCCAGTGGAAAGCTGTGAAATGACGAAAATACTGGTAATGTTTACAAGTACGGGTACTTCTGGTGGCGTTTTCACGGGACTGTGCTTTCAAATATTAAGAGTTCATGTTTACAGAGCTCAGAATTGGTGTCTAAAGCCTTTGAATCACGAGAATAGTTTTTGTGTTTACAATTTAGGAGGATTGGCTTTGTCGTTTTTTTTGTGTGAATCAGTTAAAATGGTGGCGTTTCCAGTTAACAGGTCTAAGCAAACTGTCTAATTGTGGTAAAACTATTAAAATACACAATGAGAGTTCCCCGAAATGATTAAGAACGTGTAATAAACATCTCAGGTACACGTAAATAGATTCTTACTACATTTACTGTCGAATTCAATCACGGAGGTTTCGAGTGGAAAGCTGTGAAATGACGAAAATACTGGTAATGTTTACAAGTCCGGGTACTTCTGGAGGCGTTTTCACGGGACTGTGCTTTCAAATATTAAGAGTTCATGTTTACAGAGCTCAGAATTGGTGTCTAAAGCCTTTGAATCACGAGAATAGTTTTTATGTTTACAATTTAGGAGGATTGGCTTTGGCGTTTTTTTTGTGTGAATCAGTTAAAATGGTGGCGGTTCCAGTAAACAGTTCTAAGCAAACTGTCTAATTGTGGTAAAACTATTAAAATACACAATGATAGTTCCCAGAAATGATTAAGAACTTTTAATAAACATCTCAAGTGCACGTAAATATATTCTTATTACATTTACTGTCGAATTCAATCACGGAGGTTTCGAATGGAAAGCTGTGAAATGACGAAAATACTGGTAATGTTTACACGTCCGGGTACTTCGGGTGGCGTTTTCACGGGACTGTGCTTTCAATTATTAAGAGTTCATGTTTACAGAGCCCAGAATTGGTGTCTAAAGCCTTGGAATCACGAGAATAGTTTTTATGTTTACAATTTAGGAGGATTGGCTTTGGCGTTTTTTTTGTGTGAATCAGTTAAAATGGTGGCGGTTCCAGTAAACAGTTCTAAGCAAACTGTCTAATTGTGGTAAAACTGTGAAAATACACAATGATAGTTCCGAGAAATGATTAAGAACGTGTAATAAACACCTCAAGTACACGTAAATAGATTCTTACTACATTTACTGTCGAATTCAATCACGGAGGTTTCGAGTGGAAAGCTGTGAAATGACGAAAATACTGGTAATATTTACAAGTACGGGAAATTCTGGTGGCGTTTTCACGGGACTGTGCTTTCAAATATTAAGAGTTCATGTTTACAGAGCTCAGAATTGGTGTCTAAATCCTTTGAATCACGAGAATAGTTTTTGTGTTTACAATTTAGGACGATTGGCTTTGGCGTTTTTTTTGGGTGAATCAGTTAAAATGGTGGCGGTTCCAGTAAATACTTCTAAGCAAACTGTCTAATTGTGGTAAAACTGTTAAAATACACAATGAGAGTTCCCAGAAATGATTAAGAACGTGTAATAAACATCTCAAGTACACGTAAATAGACTCTTACTACATTTACTGTCGAATTCAATCACGGAGGTTTCCAGTGGAAAGCTGTGAAATGACGAAAATACTGGTAATATTGACAATTCCGGATACTTCGGGTGGATTTTCACGGTACTGTGCTTTCAAATATTAAGAGTTCATGTTTACAGAGCTCAGAATTGGTGTCTAAAGCCTTGGAATGAGGATAATATTGTTTATGTTTACAATATAGGAGGATTGGCTTCGGCGCTTTTTTGTGTGTATCATTTAAAATGGTGACGGTTCCAGGAAATACTTCTAAGCAAACTGTCCAATTGTGGTAAAACTGTTAAAATACACAATGAGAGTTCCCAGAAATGATTAAGAACGTTTAATAAACACCTCAAGTACACGTAAATAGATTCTAACTACCTTTCCTGTCGAATTCAATCACGGAGGTTTCCAGTGGAAAGCTGTGAAATGACGAAAATACTGGTAATGTTTACAAGTCCGGGTACTGCGGATGGCATTTTCACGGGACTGCGCTTTCAATTATTACGAGTTCATGTTTATAGAGCTCAGAATTGGTGTCTAAAGCCTTGGAATGACGAGAATAGTTTTTATATTTACAATTTAGGAGGATTGGCTTTGGCTTTTTTTTGTGTTAATCAGTTAAAATGGTGGCGGTTCCAGTAAATACTTCTAAGCAAACTGTCTAATTGTGGTAAAACTGTTAAAATACACAATGAGAGTTCCCAGAAATGATTAAGAACGTGTAATAAACATCTCACGTACACGTAAATAGATTCTAACTACCTTTCCTGTCGAATTCAATCACGGAGGTTTCCAGTGGAAAGCTGTGAAATGACGAAAATACTGGTAATGTTTACAAGTCCGGGTACTTCTGGAGGCGTTTTCACGGGACTGTGCTTTCAAATATTAAGAGTTCATGTTTACAGAGCTCAGAATTGGTGTCTAAAGCCTTTGAATCACGAGAATAGTTTTTATGTTTACAATTTAGGAGGATTGGCTTTGTCGTTTTTTTTGTGTGAATCAGTTAAAATGGTGGCGTTTCCAGTTAACAGTTCTAAGGAAACTGTCTAATTGTGGTAAAACTATTAAAATACACAATGAGAGTTCCCAGAAATGATTAAGAACGTGTAATAAACATCTCAAGTACACGTGAATAGATTCTTACTACATTTACTGTCGAATTCAATCACGAGGTTTCCCGTGGAAAGCTGTGAAATGACGAAAATACTGGTAATGTTTACAAGTACGGGTACTTCTGGTGGCGTTTTCACGGGACTGTGCTTTCAATTATTACGAGTTCATGTTTATAGAGCTCAGAATTGGTGTCTAAAGCCTTGGAATGACGAGAATAGTTTTTATGTTTACAATTTAGGAGGATTTGCTTTGTCGTTTCTTTGTGTTAATCAGTTAAAATGGTGGCGGTTCCAGTAAACCCTTCTAAGCAAACTGTCTAATTGTGGTAAAACTGTTAAAATAAACAATGATAGTTCCCAGAAATGATTAAGAACGTGTAATAAACATCTCAAGTACACGTAAATAGATTTTTACTACATTTACTGTCGAATTCAATCACGGAGGTTTCCAGTGGAAAGCTGTGAAATGACGAAAATACTGGTAATATTGACAATTCCGGATACTTCGGGTGGATTTTCACGGTACTGTGCTTTCAAATATTAAGAGTTCATGTTTACAGAGCTCAGAATTGGTGTCTAAAGCCTTGGAATGAGGATAATATTGTTTATGTTTACAATTTAGGAGGATTGGCTTCGGCGCTTTTTTGTGTGTATCATTTAAAATGGTGACGGTTCCAGGAAATACTTCTAAGCAAACTGTCCAATTGTGGTAAAACTGTTAAAATACACAATGAGAGTTCCCAGAAATGATTAAGAACGTTTAATAAACACCTCAAGTACACGTAAATAGATTCTAACTACCTTTCCTGTCGAATTCAATCACGGAGGTTTCCAGTGGAAAGCTGTGAAATGACGAAAATACTGGTAATGTTTACAAGTCCGGGTACTGCGGATGGCATTTTCACGGGACTGCGCTTTCAATTATTACGAGTTCATGTTTACAGAGCTCAGAATTGGTGTCTAAAGCCTTGGAATGACGAGAATAGTTTTTATATTTACAATTTAGGAGGATTGGCTTTGGCTTTTTTTTGTGTTAATCAGTTAAAATGGTGGCGGTTCCAGTAAATACTTCTAAGCAAACTGTCTAATTGTGGTAAAACTGTTAAAATACACAATGAGAGTTCCCAGAAATGATTAAGAACGTGTAATAAACATCTCACGTACACGTAAATAGATTCTTATTACATTTACTGTCGAATTCAATCACGGAGGTTTCCAGTGGAAAGCTGTGAAATGACGAAAATACTGGTAATGTTTACAAGTACGGGTACTTCTGGTGGCGTTTTCACGGGACTGTGCTTTCAAATATTAAGAGTTCATGTTTACAGAGCTCAGAATTGGTGTCTAAAGCCTTTGAATCACGAGAATAGTTTTTGTGTTTACAATTTAGGAGGATTGGCTTTGTCGTTTTTTTTGTGTGAATCAGTTAAAATGGTGGCGTTTCCAGTTAACAGGTCTAAGCAAACTGTCTAATTGTGGTAAAACTATTAAAATACACAATGAGAGTTCCCCGAAATGATTAAGAACGTGTAATAAACATCTCAGGTACACGTAAATAGATTCTTACTACATTTACTGTCGAATTCAATCACGGAGGTTTCGAGTGGAAAGCTGTGAAATGACGAAAATACTGGTAATGTTTACAAGTCCGGGTACTTCTGGAGGCGTTTTCACGGGACTGTGCTTTCAAATATTAAGAGTTCATGTTTACAGAGCTCAGAATTGGTGTCTAAAGCCTTTGAATCACGAGAATAGTTTTTATGTTTACAATTTAGGAGGATTGGCTTTGGCGTTTTTTTTGTGTGAATCAGTTAAAATGGTGGCGGTTCCAGTAAACAGTTCTAAGCAAACTGTCTAATTGTGGTAAAACTATTAAAATACACAATGATAGTTCCCAGAAATGATTAAGAACTTTTAATAAACATCTCAAGTGCACGTAAATATATTCTTATTACATTTACTGTCGAATTCAATCACGGAGGTTTCGAATGGAAAGCTGTGAAATGACGAAAATACTGGTAATGTTTACACGTCCGGGTACTTCGGGTGGCGTTTTCACGGGACTGTGCTTTCAATTATTAAGAGTTCATGTTTACAGAGCCCAGAATTGGTGTCTAAAGCCTTGGAATCACGAGAATAGTTTTTATGTTTACAATTTAGGAGGATTGGCTTTGGCGTTTTTTTTGTGTGAATCAGTTAAAATGGTGGCGGTTCCAGTAAACAGTTCTAAGCAAACTGTCTAATTGTGGTAAAACTGTGAAAATACACAATGATAGTTCCGAGAAATGATTAAGAACGTGTAATAAACACCTCAAGTACACGTAAATAGATTCTTACTACATTTACTGTCGAATTCAATCACGGAGGTTTCGAGTGGAAAGCTGTGAAATGACGAAAATACTGGTAATATTTACAAGTACGGGAAATTCTGGTGGCGTTTTCACGGGACTGTGCTTTCAAATATTAAGAGTTCATTTTTACAGAGCTCAGAATTGGTGTCTAAATCCTTTGAATCACGAGAATAGTTTTTGTGTTTACAATTTAGGACGATTGGCTTTGGCGTTTTTTTTGGGTGAATCAGTTAAAATGGTGGCGGTTCCAGTAAATACTTCTAAGCAAACTGTCTAATTGTGGTAAAACTGTTAAAATACACAATGAGAGTTCCCAGAAATGATTAAGAACGTGTAATAAACATCTCAAGTACACGTAAATAGACTCTTACTACATTTACTGTCGAATTCAATCACGGAGGTTTCCAGTGGAAAGCTGTGAAATGACGAAAATACTGGTAATATTGACAATTCCGGATACTTCGGGTGGATTTTCACGGTACTGTGCTTTCAAATATTAAGAGTTCATGTTTACAGAGCTCAGAATTGGTGTCTAAAGCCTTGGAATGAGGATAATATTGTTTATGTTTACAATATAGGAGGATTGGCTTCGGCGCTTTTTTGTGTGTATCATTTAAAATGGTGACGGTTCCAGGAAATACTTCTAAGCAAACTGTCCAATTGTGGTAAAACTGTTAAAATACACAATGAGAGTTCCCAGAAATGATTAAGAACGTTTAATAAACACCTCAAGTACACGTAAATAGATTCTAACTACCTTTCCTGTCGAATTCAATCACGGAGGTTTCCAGTGGAAAGCTGTGAAATGACGAAAATACTGGTAATGTTTACAAGTCCGGGTACTGCGGATGGCATTTTCACGGGACTGCGCTTTCAATTATTACGAGTTCATGTTTATAGAGCTCAGAATTGGTGTCTAAAGCCTTGGAATGACGAGAATAGTTTTTATATTTACAATTTAGGAGGATTGGCTTTGGCTTTTTTTTGTGTTAATCAGTTAAAATGGTGGCGGTTCCAGTAAATACTTCTAAGCAAACTGTCTAATTGTGGTAAAACTGTTAAAATACACAATGAGAGTTCCCAGAAATGATTAAGAACGTGTAATAAACATCTCACGTACACGTAAATAGATTCTTATTACACTTACTGTCGAATTCAATCACGGAGGTTTCGAATTGAAAGCTGTGAAATGACGAAAATACTGGTAATGTTTACAAGTACGGGTACTTCTGGTGGCGTTTTCACGGGACTGTGCTTTCAAATATTAAGAGTTCATGTTTACAGAGCTCAGAATTGGTGTCTAAAGCCTTTGAATCACGAGAATAGTTTTTGTGTTTACAATTTAGGAGGATTGGCTTTGTCGTTTTTTTTTGTGTGAATCAGTTAAAATGGTGGCGTTTCCAGTTAACAGGTCTAAGCAAACTGTCTAATTGTGGTAAAACTATTAAAATACACAATGAGAGTTCCCCGAAATGATTAAGAACGTGTAATAAACATCTCAAGTACACGTAAATAGATTCTTACTACATTTACTGTCGAATTCAATCACGGAGGTTTCGAGTGGAAAGCTGTGAAATGACGAAAATACTGGTAATGTTTACAAGTCCGGGTACTTCTGGAGGCGTTTTCACGGGACTGTGCTTTCAAATATTAAGAGTTCATTTTTACAGAGCTCAGAATTGGTGTCTAAAGCCTTTGAATCACGAGAATAGTTTTTGTGTTTACAATTTAGGACAATTGGCTTTGGCGTTTTTTTTGTGTGAATCAGTTAAAATGGTGGCGGTTCCAGTAAATACTTCTAAGCAAACTGTCTAATTGTGGTAAAACTGTTAAAATACACAATGAGAGTTCCCAGAAATGATTAAGAACGTGTAATAAACCCCTCAAGTACATGTAAATAGATTCTTACTACCTTTCCTGTCGAATTCAATCACGGAGGTTTCGAGTGGAAAGCTGTGAAATGACGAAAATACTGGTAATGTTTACAAGTCCGGGTACTTCGGGTGGCGTTTTCACGGGACTGTGCTTTCAATAATTACGAGTTCATGTTTACAGAACTCAGAATTGGTGTCTAAAGCCTTGGAATGATGAGAATAGTTTTTATGTTTACAATTTAGGAAGATTGGCTTTGGCTTTTTTTTGTGTGAATCAGTTAAAATGGTGGCAGTTCCAGTAAATACTTCTAAGCAAACTGTCTAATTGTGGTAAAACTGTTAAAATCCACAATGAGAGTTCCCAGAAATGATTAAGAACGTGTAATAAACATCTCAAGTACACGTAAATAGACTCTTACTACATTTACTGTCGAATTCAATCACGGAGGTTTCCAGTGGAAAGCTGTGAAATGACGAAAATACTGGTAATATTGACAATTCCGGATACTTCGGGTGGATTTTCACGGTACTGTGCTTTCAAATATTAAGAGTTCATGTTTACAGAGCTCAGAATTGGTGTCTAAAGCCTTGGAATGAGGATAATATTGTTTATGTTTACAATTTAGGAGGATTGGCTTCGGCGCTTTTTTGTGTGTATCATTTAAAATGGTGACGGTTCCAGGAAATACTTCTAAGCAAACTGTCCAATTGTGGTAAAACTGTTAAAATACACAATGAGAGTTCCCAGAAATGATTAAGAACGTTTAATAAACACCTCAAGTACACGTAAATAGATTCTAACTACCTTTCCTGTCGAATTCAATCACGGAGGTTTCCAGTGGAAAGCTGTGAAATGACGAAAATACTGGTAATGTTTACAAGTCCGGGTACTGCGGATGGCATTTTCACGGGACTGCGCTTTCAATTATTACGAGTTCATGTTTACAGAGCTCAGAATTGGTGTCTAAAGCCTTGGAATGACGAGAATAGTTTTTATATTTACAATTTAGGAGGATTGGCTTTGGCTTTTTTTTGTGTTAATCAGTTAAAATGGTGGCGGTTCCAGTAAATACTTCTAAGCAAACTGTCTAATTGTGGTAAAACTGTTAAAATACACAATGAGAGTTCCCAGAAATGATTAAGAACGTGTAATAAACATCTCACGTACACGTAAATAGATTCTTATTACATTTACTGTCGAATTCAATCACGGAGGTTTCGAATGGAAAGCTGTGAAATGACGAAAATACTGGTAATGTTTACAAGTACGGGTACTTCTGGTGGCGTTTTCACGGGACTGTGCTTTCAAATATTAAGAGTTCATGTTTACAGAGCTCAGAATTGGTGTCTAAAGCCTTTGAATCACGAGAATAGTTTTTGTGTTTACAATTTAGGAGGATTGGCTTTGTCGTTTTTTTTGTGTGAATCAGTTAAAATGGTGGCGTTTCCAGTTAACAGGTCTAAGCAAACTGTCTAATTGTGGTAAAACTATTAAAATACACAATGAGAGTTCCCCAAAATGATTAAGAACGTGTAATAAACATCTCAAGTACACGTAAATAGATTCTTACTACATTTACTGTCGAATTCAATCACGGAGGTTTCGAGTGGAAAGCTGTGAAATGACGAAAATACTGGTAATGTTTACAAGTCCGGGTACTTCTGGAGGCGTTTTCACGGGACTGTGCTTTCAAATATTAAGAGTTCATGTTTACAGAGCTCAGAATTGGTGTCTAAAGCCTTTGAATCACGAGAATAGTTTTTGTGTTTACAATTTAGGAGGATTGGCTTTGTCGTTTTTTTTGTGTGAATCAGTTAAAATGGTGGCGTTTCCAGTTAACAGGTCTAAGCAAACTGTCTAATTGTGGTAAAACTATTTAAATACACAATGAGAGTTCCCCGAAATGATTAAGAACGTGTAATAAACATCTCAAGTACACGTAAATAGACTCTTACTACATTTACTGTCGAATTCAATCACGGAGGTTTCCAGTGGAAAGCTGTGAAATGATGAAAATACTGGTAATGTTTACAAGTCCGGATACTTCTGGAGGCGTTTTCACGGGACTGTGCTTTCAAATATTAAGAGTTCATGTTTACAGAGCTCAGAATTGGTGTCTAAAGCCTTTGAATCACGAGAATAGTTTTTATGTTTACAATTTAGGAGGATTGGCTTTGGCGTTTTTTTTGTGTGAATCAGTTAAAATGGTGGCGGTTCCAGTAAACAGTTCTAAGCAAACTGTCTAATTGTGGTAAAACTATTAAAATACACAATGAGAGTTCCGAGAAATGATTAAGAACGTGTAATAAACACCTCAAGTACACGTAAATAGATTCTTACTACCTTTACTGTTGAATTCAATCACGGAGGTTTCGAGTGGAAAGCTGTGAAATGACGAAAATACTGGTAATGTTTACAAGTCCGGGTACTTCGGGTGGCGTTTTCACGGGACTTTGCTTTCAATTATTACGAGTTCATGTTTACAGAGCTCAGAATTGGTGTCTAAAGCCTTGGAATGACGAGAATAGTTTTTATATTTACAATTTTGGAGGATTGGCTTTGGCTTTTTTTGTGTGAATCAGTTAAAATGGTGGCGGTTCCAGTAAACACTTCTAAGCAAACTGTCTAATTGTGGTAAAACTGTGAAAATACACAATGATAGTTCCCAGAAATGATTAAGAACGTGTAATAAACACCTCAAGTACACGTAAATAGATTCTTACTACATTTACTGTCGAATTCAACACGGAGGTTTCGAATGGAAAGCTGTGAAATGACGAAAATACTGGTAATGTTTACAAGTACGGGTACTTCTGGTGGCGTTTTCACGATACTGTGCTTTCAAATATTAAGAGTTCATGTTTACAGAGCTCAGAATAGGTGTCTAAAGCCTTGGAATGAGGATAATATTGTTTATGTTTACAATTTAGGAGGATTGGCTTCGGCGCTTTTTTGTGTGTATCATTTAAAATGGTGACGGTTCCAGGAAATACTTCTAAGCAAACTGTCCAATTGTGGTAAAACTGTTAAAATACACAATGAGAGTTCCCAGAAATGATTAAGAACGTTTAATAAACACCTCAAGTACACGTAAATAGATTCTAACTACCTTTCCTGTCGAATTCAATCACGGAGGTTTCCAGTGGAAAGCTGTGAAATGACGAAAATACTGGTAATGTTTACAAGTCCGGGTACTGCGGATGGCATTATCACGGGACTGCGCTTTCAATTATTACGAGTTCATGTTTACAGAGCTCAGAATTGGTGTCTAAAGCTTTGGAATGACGAGAATAGTTTTTATATTTACAATTTAGGAGGATTGGCTTTGGCTTTTTTTTGTGTTAATCAGTTAAAATTGTGGCGGTTCCAGTAAATACTTCTAAGCAAACTGTCTAATTGTGGTAAAACTGTTAAAATACACAATGAGAGTTCCCAGAAATGATTAAGAACGTGTAATAAACATCTCACGTACACGTAAATAGATTCTTATTACATTTACTGTCGAATTCAATCACGGAGGTTTCCAGTGGAAAGCTGTGAAATGACGAAAATACTGGTAATGTTTACAAGTACGGGTACTTCTGGTGGCGTTTTCACGGGACTGTGCTTTCAAATATTAAGAGTTCATGTTTACAGAGCTCAGAATTGGTGTCTAAAGCCTTTGAATCACGAGAATAGTTTTTGTGTTTACAATTTAGGAGGATTGGCTTTGTCGTTTTTTTTGTGTGAATCAGTTAAAATGGTGGCGTTTCCAGTTAACAGGTCTAAGCAAACTGTCTAATTGTGGTAAAACTATTAAAATACACAATGAGAGTTCCCCAAAATGATTAAGAACGTGTAATAAACATCTCAAGTACACGTAAATAGATTCTTACTACATTTACTGTCGAATTCAATCACGGAGGTTTCGAGTGGAAAGCTGTGAAATGACGAAAATACTGGTAATGTTTACAAGTCCGGGTACTTCTGGAGGCGTTTTCACGGGACTGTGCTTTCAAATATTAAGAGTTCATGTTTACAGAGCTCAGAATTGGTGTCTAAAGCCTTTGAATCACGAGAATAGTTTTTGTGTTTACAATTTAGGAGGATTGGCTTTGTCGTTTTTTTTGTGTGAATCAGTTAAAATGGTGGCGTTTCCAGTTAACAGGTCTAAGCAAACTGTCTAATTGTGGTAAAACTATTTAAATACACAATGAGAGTTCCCCGAAATGATTAAGAACGTGTAATAAACATCTCAAGTACACGTAAATAGACTCTTACTACATTTACTGTCGAATTCAATCACGGAGGTTTCCAGTGGAAAGCTGTGAAATGATGAAAATACTGGTAATGTTTACAAGTCCGGATACTTCTGGAGGCGTTTTCACGGGACTGTGCTTTCAAATATTAAGAGTTCATGTTTACAGAGCTCAGAATTGGTGTCTAAAGCCTTTGAATCACGAGAATAGTTTTTATGTTTACAATTTAGGAGGATTGGCTTTGGCGTTTTTTTTGTGTGAATCAGTTAAAATGGTGGCGGTTCCAGTAAACAGTTCTAAGCAAACTGTCTAATTGTGGTAAAACTATTAAAATACACAATGAGAGTTCCGAGAAATGATTAAGAACGTGTAATAAACACCTCAAGTACACGTAAATAGATTCTTACTACCTTTACTGTTGAATTCAATCACGGAGGTTTCGAGTGGAAAGCTGTGAAATGACGAAAATACTGGTAATGTTTACAAGTCCGGGTACTTCGGGTGGCGTTTTCACGGGACTTTGCTTTCAATTATTACGAGTTCATGTTTACAGAGCTCAGAATTGGTGTCTAAAGCCTTGGAATGACGAGAATAGTTTTTATATTTACAATTTTGGAGGATTGGCTTTGGCTTTTTTTGTGTGAATCAGTTAAAATGGTGGCGGTTCCAGTAAACACTTCTAAGCAAACTGTCTAATTGTGGTAAAACTGTGAAAATACACAATGATAGTTCCCAGAAATGATTAAGAACGTGTAATAAACACCTCAAGTACACGTAAATAGATTCTTACTACATTTACTGTCGAATTCAACACGGAGGTTTCGAATGGAAAGCTGTGAAATGACGAAAATACTGGTAATGTTTACAAGTACGGGTACTTCTGGTGGCGTTTTCACGATACTGTGCTTTCAAATATTAAGAGTTCATGTTTACAGAGCTCAGAATAGGTGTCTAAAGCCTTGGAATGAGGATAATATTGTTTATGTTTACAATTTAGGAGGATTGGCTTCGGCGCTTTTTTGTGTGTATCATTTAAAATGGTGACGGTTCCAGGAAATACTTCTAAGCAAACTGTCCAATTGTGGTAAAACTGTTAAAATACACAATGAGAGTTCCCAGAAATGATTAAGAACGTTTAATAAACACCTCAAGTACACGTAAATAGATTCTAACTACCTTTCCTGTCGAATTCAATCACGGAGGTTTCCAGTGGAAAGCTGTGAAATGACGAAAATACTGGTAATGTTTACAAGTCCGGGTACTGCGGATGGCATTATCACGGGACTGCGCTTTCAATTATTACGAGTTCATGTTTACAGAGCTCAGAATTGGTGTCTAAAGCTTTGGAATGACGAGAATAGTTTTTATATTTACAATTTAGGAGGATTGGCTTTGGCTTTTTTTTGTGTTAATCAGTTAAAATTGTGGCGGTTCCAGTAAATACTTCTAAGCAAACTGTCTAATTGTGGTAAAACTGTTAAAATACACAATGAGAGTTCCCAGAAATGATTAAGAACGTGTAATAAACATCTCACGTACACGTAAATAGATTCTTATTACATTTACTGTCGAATTCAATCACGGAGGTTTCCAGTGGAAAGCTGTGAAATGACGAAAATACTGGTAATGTTTACAAGTACGGGTACTTCTGGTGGCGTTTTCACGGGACTGTGCTTTCAAATATTAAGAGTTCATGTTTACAGAGCTCAGAATTGGTGTCTAAAGCCTTTGAATCACGAGAATAGTTTTTGTGTTTACAATTTAGGAGGATTGGCTTTGTCGTTTTTTTTGTGTGAATCAGTTAAAATGGTGGCGTTTCCAGTTAACAGGTCTAAGCAAACTGTCTAATTGTGGTAAAACTATTAAAATACACAATGAGAGTTCCCCGAAATGATTAAGAACGTGTAATAAACATCTCAAGTACACGTAAATAGATTCTTACTACATTTACTGTCGAATTCAATCACGGAGGTTTCGAGTGGAAAGCTGTGAAATGACGAAAATACTGGTAATGTTTACAAGTCCGGGTACTTCTGGAGGCGTTTTCACGGGACTGTGCTTTCAAATATTAAGAGTTCATGTTTACAGAGCTCAGAATTGGTGTCTAAAGCCTTTGAATCACGAGAATAGTTTTTGTGTTTACAATTTAGGAGGATTGGCTTTGTCGTTTTTTTTGTGTGAATCTGTTAAAATGGTGGCGTTTCCAGTTAACAGGTCTAAGCAAACTGTCTAATTGTGGTAAAACTATTAAAATACACAATGATAGTTCCCAGAAATGATTAAGAACGTGTAATAAACACCTCAAGTACACGTAAATAGATTCTTACTACATTTACTGTCGAATTCAACACGGAGGTTTCGAATGGAAAGCTGTGAAATGACGAAAATACTGGTAATGTTTACAAGTACGGGTACTTCTGGTGGCGTTTTCACGGGACTGTGCTTTCAAATATTAAGAGTTCATGTTTACAGAGCTCAGAATTGGTGTCTAAAGCCTTTGAATCACGAGAATAGTTTTTGTGTTTACAATTTAGGAGGATTGGCTTTGTCGTTTTTTTTGTGTGAATCAGTTAAAATGGTGGCGTTTCCAGTTAACAGGTCTAAGCAAACTGTCTAATTGTGGTAAAACTATTAAAATACACAATGAGAGTTCCCCGAAATGATTAAGAACGTGTAATAAACATCTCAAGTACACGTAAATAGATTCTTACTACATTTACTGTCGAATTCAATCACGGAGGTTTCGAGTGGAAAGCTGTGAAATGACGAAAATACTGGTAATGTTTACAAGTCCGGGTACTTCTGGAGGCGTTTTCACGGGACTGTGCTTTCAAATATTAAGAGTTCATGTTTACAGAGCTCAGAATTGGTGTCTAAAGCCTTTGAATCACGAGAATAGTTTTTGTGTTTACAATTTAGGAGGATTGGCTTTGTCGTTTTTTTTGTGTGAATCTGTTAAAATGGTGGCGTTTCCAGTTAACAGGTCTAAGCAAACTGTCTAATTGTGGTAAAACTATTAAAATACACAATGAGAGTTCCCCGAAATGATTAAGAACGTGTAATAAACATCTCAAGTACACGTAAATAGACTCTTACTACATTTACTGTCGAATTCAATCACGGAGGTTTCCAGTGGAAAGCTGTGAAATGACGAAAATACTGGTAATGTTTACAAGTCCGGGTACTTCTGGAGGCGTTTTCACGGGACTGTGCTTTCAAATATTAAGAGTTCATGTTTACAGAGCTCAGAATTGGTGTCTAAAGCCTTTGAATCACGAGAATAGTTTTTATGTTTACAATTTAGGAGGATTGGCTTTGGCGTTTTTTTTGTGTGAATCAGTTAAAATGGTGGCGGTTCCAGTAAACAGTTCTAAGCAAACTGTCTAATTGTGGTAAAACTATTAAAATACACAATGAGAGTTCCGAGAAATGATTAAGAACGTGTAATAAACACCTCAAGTACACGTAAATAGATTCTTACTACATTTACTGTCGAATTCAACACGGAGGTTTCGAATGGAAAGCTGTGAAATGACGAAAATACTGGTAATGTTTACAAGTACGGGTACTTCTGGTGGCGTTTTCACGATACTGTGCTTTCAAATATTAAGAGTTCATGTTTACAGAGCTCAGAATAGGTGTCTAAAGCCTTGGAATGAGGATAATATTGTTTATGTTTACAATTTAGGAGGATTGGCTTCGGCGCTTTTTTGTGTGTATCATTTAAAATGGTGACGGTTCCAGGAAATACTTCTAAGCAAACTGTCCAATTGTGGTAAAACTGTTAAAATACACAATGAGAGTTCCCAGAAATGATTAAGAACGTTTAATAAACACCTCAAGTACACGTAAATAGATTCTAACTACCTTTCCTGTCGAATTCAATCACGGAGGTTTCCAGTGGAAAGCTGTGAAATGACGAAAATACTGGTAATGTTTACAAGTCCGGGTACTGCGGATGGCATTATCACGGGACTGCGCTTTCAATTATTACGAGTTCATGTTTACAGAGCTCAGAATTGGTGTCTAAAGCTTTGGAATGACGAGAATAGTTTTTATATTTACAATTTAGGAGGATTGGCTTTGGCTTTTTTTTGTGTTAATCAGTTAAAATGGTGGCGGTTCCAGTAAATACTTCTAAGCAAACTGTCTAATTGTGGTAAAACTGTTAAAATACACAATGAGAGTTCCCAGAAATGATTAAGAACGTGTAATAAACATCTCACGTACACGTAAATAGATTCTTATTACATTTACTGTCGAATTCAATCACGGAGGTTTCCAGTGGAAAGCTGTGAAATGACGAAAATACTGGTAATGTTTACAAGTACGGGTACTTCTGGTGGCGTTTTCACGGGACTGTGCTTTCAAATATTAAGAGTTCATGTTTACAGAGCTCAGAATTGGTGTCTAAAGCCTTTGAATCACGAGAATAGTTTTTGTGTTTACAATTTAGGAGGATTGGCTTTGTCGTTTTTTTTGTGTGAATCAGTTAAAATGGTGGCGTTTCCAGTTAACAGGTCTAAGCAAACTGTCTAATTGTGGTAAAACTATTAAAATACACAATGAGAGTTCCCCGAAATGATTAAGAACGTGTAATAAACATCTCAAGTACACGTAAATAGATTCTTACTACATTTACTGTCGAATTCAATCACGGAGGTTTCGAGTGGAAAGCTGTGAAATGACGAAAATACTGGTAATGTTTACAAGTCCGGGTACTTCTGGAGGCGTTTTCACGGGACTGTGCTTTCAAATATTAAGAGTTCATGTTTACAGAGCTCAGAATTGGTGTCTAAAGCCTTTGAATCACGAGAATAGTTTTTGTGTTTACAATTTAGGAGGATTGGCTTTGTCGTTTTTTTTGTGTGAATCTGTTAAAATGGTGGCGTTTCCAGTTAACAGGTCTAAGCAAACTGTCTAATTGTGGTAAAACTATTAAAATACACAATGATAGTTCCCAGAAATGATTAAGAACGTGTAATAAACACCTCAAGTACACGTAAATAGATTCTTACTACATTTACTGTCGAATTCAACACGGAGGTTTCGAATGGAAAGCTGTGAAATGACGAAAATACTGGTAATGTTTACAAGTACGGGTACTTCTGGTGGCGTTTTCACGATACTGTGCTTTCAAATATTAAGAGTTCATGTTTACAGAGCTCAGAATAGGTGTCTAAAGCCTTGGAATGAGGATAATATTGTTTATGTTTACAATTTAGGAGGATTGGCTTCGGCGCTTTTTTGTGTGTATCATTTAAAATGGTGACGGTTCCAGGAAATACTTCTAAGCAAACTGTCCAATTGTGGTAAAACTGTTAAAATACACAATGAGAGTTCCCAGAAATGATTAAGAACGTTTAATAAACACCTCAAGTACACGTAAATAGATTCTAACTACCTTTCCTGTCGAATTCAATCACGGAGGTTTCCAGTGGAAAGCTGTGAAATGACGAAAATACTGGTAATGTTTACAAGTCCGGGTACTGCGGATGGCATTATCACGGGACTGCGCTTTCAATTATTACGAGTTCATGTTTACAGAGCTCAGAATTGGTGTCTAAAGCTTTGGAATGACGAGAATAGTTTTTATATTTACAATTTAGGAGGATTGGCTTTGGCTTTTTTTTGTGTTAATCAGTTAAAATGGTGGCGGTTCCAGTAAATACTTCTAAGCAAACTGTCTAATTGTGGTAAAACTGTTAAAATACACAATGAGATTTCCCAGAAATGATTAAGAACGTGTAATAAACATCTCACGTACACGTAAATAGATTCTTATTACATTTACTGTCGAATTCAATCACGGAGGTTTCCAGTGGAAAGCTGTGAAATGACGAAAATACTGGTAATGTTTACAAGTACGGGTACTTCTGGTGGCGTTTTCACGGGACTGTGCTTTCAAATATTAAGAGTTCATGTTTACAGAGCTCAGAATTGGTGTCTAAAGCCTTTGAATCACGAGAATAGTTTTTGTGTTTACAATTTAGGAGGATTGGCTTTGTCGTTTTTTTTGTGTGAATCAGTTAAAATGGTGGCGTTTCCAGTTAACAGGTCTAAGCAAACTGTCTAATTGTGGTAAAACTATTAAAATACACAATGAGAGTTCCCCGAAATGATTAAGAACGTGTAATAAACATCTCAAGTACACGTAAATAGATTCTAACTACCTTTCCTGTCGAATTCAATCACGGAGGTTTCGAGTGGAAAGCTGTGAAATGACGAAAATACTGGTAATGTTTACAAGTCCGGGTACTTCGGGTGGCGTTTTCACGGGACTGTGCTTTCAAATATTAAGAGTTCATGTTTACAGAGCTCAGAATTGGTGTCTAAAGCCTTGGAATGACGAGAATAGTTTTTGTGTTTACAATTTAGGAGGATTGGCTTTGTCGTTTTTTGTGTGAATCAGTTAAAATGGTGGCGGTTCCAGTAAATACTTCTAAGCAAACTGTCTAATTGTGGTAAAACTGTTAAAATACACAATGAGAGTCCCCAGAAATGATTAAGAACGTGTAATAAAAATCTCAAGTACACGTAAATAGATTCTTACTACATTTACTGTCGAATTCAATCACGGAGGTTTTGAGTGGAAAGCTGTGAAATGACGAAAATACTGGTAATGTTTACAAGTACGGGTACTTCTGGTGGCGTTTTCACGGGACTGTGCTTTCAAATATTAAGAGTTCATGTTTACAGAGCTCAGAATTGGTGTCTAAAGCCTTTGAATCACGAGAATAGTTTTTATGTTTACAATTTAGGAGGATTGGCTTTGTCGTTTTTTTTGTGTGAATCAGTTAAAATGGTGGCGTTTCCAGTTAACAGTTCTAAGCAAACTGTCTAATTGTGGTAAAACTATTAAAATACACAATGAGAGTTCCCAGAAATGATTAAGAACGTGTAATAAACATCTCAAGTACACGTGAATAGATTCTTACTACATTTACTGTCGAATTCAATCACGAGGTTTCCCGTGGAAAGCTGTGAAATGACGAAAATACTGGTAATGTTTACAAGTACGGGTACTTCTGGTGGCGTTTTCACGGGACTGTGCTTTCAATTATTACGAGTTCATGTTTATAGAGCTCAGAATTGGTGTCTAAAGCCTTGGAATGACGAGAATAGTTTTTATGTTTACAATTTAGGAGGATTTGCTTTGTCGTTTCTTTGTGTTAATCAGTTAAAATGGTGGCGGTTCCAGTAAACCCTTCTAAGCACACTGTCTAATTGTGGTAAAACTGTTAAAATACACAATGATAGTTCCCAGAAATGAATAAGAACGTGTAATAAACACCTCAAGTACACGTAAATAGATTCTTACTACATTTACTGTCGAATTCAACACGGAGGTTTCGAATGGAAAGCTGTGAAATGACGAAAATACTGGTAATGTTTACAAGTACGGGTACTTCTGGTGGCGTTTTCACGGTACTGTGCTTTCAAATATTAAGAGTTCATGTTTACAGAGCTCAGAATTGGTGTCTAAAGCCTTGGAATGAGGATAATATTGTTTATGTTTACAATTTAGGAGGATTGGCTTCGGCGCTTTTTTGTGTGTATCATTTAAAATGGTGACGGTTCCAGGAAATACTTCTAAGCAAACTGTCCAATTGTGGTAAAACTGTTAAAATACACAATGAGAGTTCCCAGAAATGATTAAGAACGTTTAATAAACACCTCAAGTACACGTAAATAGATTCTAACTACCTTTCCTGTCGAATTCAATCACGGAGGTTTCCAGTGGAAAGCTGTGAAATGACGAAAATACTGGTAATGTTTACAAGTCCGGGTACTGCGGATGGCATTTTCACGGGACTGCGCTTTCAATTATTACGAGTTCATGTTTACAGAGCTCAGAATTGGTGTCTAAAGCTTTGGAATGACGAGAATAGTTTTTATATTTACAATTTAGGAGGATTGGCTTTGGCTTTTTTTTGTGTTAATCAGTTAAAATGGTGGCGGTTCCAGTAAATACTTCTAAGCAAACTGTCTAATTGTGGTAAAACTGTTAAAATACACAATGAGAGTTCCCAGAAATGATTAAGAACGTGTAATAAACATCTCACGTACACGTAAATAGATTCTTATTACATTTACTGTCGAATTCAATCACGGAGGTTTCCAGTGGAAAGCTGTGAAATGACGAAAATACTGGTAATGTTTACAAGTACGGGTACTTCTGGTGGCGTTTTCACGGGACTGTGCTTTCAAATATTAAGAGTTCATGTTTACAGAGCTCAGAATTGGTGTCTAAAGCCTTTGAATCACGAGAATAGTTTTTGTGTTTACAATTTAGGAGGATTGGCTTTGTCGTTTTTTTTGTGTGAATCAGTTAAAATGGTGGCGTTTCCAGTTAACAGGTCTAAGCAAACTGTCTAATTGTGGTAAAACTATTAAAATACACAATGAGAGTTCCCCGAAATGATTAAGAACGTGTAATAAACATCTCACGTACACGTAAATAGATTCTTACTACATTTACTGTCGAATTCAATCACGGAGGTTTCGAGTGGAAAGCTGTGAAATGACGAAAATACTGGTAATGTTTACAAGTCCGGGTACTTCTGGAGGCGTTTTCACGGGACTGTGCTTTCAAATATTAAGAGTTCATGTTTACAGAGCTCAGAATTGGTGTCTAAAGCCTTTGAATCACGAGAATAGTTTTTGTGTTTACAATTTAGGAGGATTGGCTTTGTCGTTTTTTTTGTGTGAATCTGTTAAAATGGTGGCGTTTCCAGTTAACAGGTCTAAGCAAACTGTCTAATTGTGGTAAAACTATTAAAATACACAATGAGAGTTCCCCGAAATGATTAAGAACATGTAATAAACATCTCAAGTACACGTAAATAGATTCTAACTACCTTTCCTGTCGAATTCAATCACGGAGGTTTCCAGTGGAAAGCTGTGAAATGACGAAAATACTGGTAATGTTTACAAGTCCGGGTACTTCTGGAGGCGTTTTCACGGGACTGTGCTTTCAAATATTAAGAGTTCATGTTTACAGAGCTCAGAATTGGTGTCTAAAGCCTTTGAATCACGAGAATAGTTTTTATGTTTACAATTTAGGAGGATTGGGTTTGGCGTTTTTTTTGTGTGAATCAGTTAAAATGGTGGCGGTTCCAGTAAACAGTTCTAAGCAAACTGTCTAATTGTGGTAAAACTATTAAAATACACAATGAGAGTTCCGAGAAATGATTAAGAACGTGTAATAAACACCTCAAGTACACGTAAATAGATTCTTACTACCTTTACTGTTGAATTCAATCACGGAGGTTTCGAGTGGAAAGCTGTGAAATGACGAAAATACTGGTAATGTTTACAAGTCCGGGTACTTCGGGTGGCGTTTTCACGGGACTTTGCTTTCAATTATTACGAGTTCATGTTTACAGAGCTCAGAATTGGTGTCTAAAGCCTTGGAATGACGAGAATAGTTTTTATATTTACAATTTTGGAGGATTGGCTTTGGCTTTTTTTGTGTGAATCAGTTATAATGGTGGCGGTTCCAGTAAATACTTCTAAGCAAACTGTCTAATTGTGGTAAAACTGTTAAAATACACAATGAGAGTTCCCAGAAATGATTAAGAACGTGTAATAAACATCTCAAGTACACGTAAATAGATTCTTACTACATTTACTGTCGAATTCAATCACGGAGGTTTTGAGTGGAAAGCTGTGAAATGACGAAAATACTGGTAATGTTTACAAGTACGGGTACTTCTGGTGGCGTTTTCACGGGACTGTGCTTTCAAATATTAAGAGTTCATGTTTACAGAGCTCAGAATTGGTGTCTAAAGCCTTTGAATCACGAGAATAGTTTTTATGTTTACAATTTAGGAGGATTGGCTTTGTCGTTTTTTTTGTGTGAATCAGTTAAAATGGTGGCGTTTCCAGTTAACAGTTCTAAGCAAACTGTCTAATTGTGGTAAAACTATTAAAATACACAATGAGAGTTCCCAGAAATGATTAAGAACGTGTAATAAACATCTCAAGTACACGTGAATAGATTCTTACTACATTTACTGTCGAATTCAATAACGAGGTTTCCCGTGGAAAGCTGTGAAATGACGAAAATACTGGTAATGTTTACAAGTACGGGTACTTCTGGTGGCGTTTTCACGGGACTGTGCTTTCAATTATTACGAGTTCATGTTTATAGAGCTCAGAATTGGTGTCTAAAGCCTTGGAATGACGAGAATAGTTTTTATGTTTACAATTTAGGAGGATTTGCTTTGTCGTTTCTTTGTGTTAATCAGTTAAAATGGTGGCGGTTCCAGTAAACCCTTCTAAGCAAACTGTCTAATTGTGGTAAAACTGTTAAAATACACAATGATAGTTCCCAGAAATGAATAAGAACGTGTAATAAACACCTCAAGTACACGTAAATAGATTCTTACTACATTTACTGTCGAATTCAACACGGAGGTTTCGAATGGAAAGCTGTGAAATGACGAAAATACTGGTAATGTTTACAAGTACGGGTACTTCTGGTGGCGTTTTCACGGTACTGTGCTTTCAAATATTAAGAGTTCATGTTTACAGAGCTCAGAATTGGTGTCTAAAGCCTTGGAATGAGGATAATATTGTTTATGTTTACAATTTAGGAGGATTGGCTTCGGCGCTTTTTTGTGTGTATCATTTAAAATGGTGACGGTTCCAGGAAATACTTCTAAGCAAACTGTCCAATTGTGGTAAAACTGTTAAAATACACAATGAGAGTTCCCAGAAATGATTAAGAACGTTTAATAAACACCTCAAGTACACGTAAATAGATTCTAACTACCTTTCCTGTCGAATTCAATCACGGAGGTTTCCAGTGGAAAGCTGTGAAATGACGAAAATACTGGTAATGTTTACAAGTCCGGGTACTGCGGATGGCATTTTCACGGGACTGCGCTTTCAATTATTACGAGTTCATGTTTACAGAGCTCAGAATTGGTGTCTAAAGCTTTGGAATGACGAGAATAGTTTTTATATTTACAATTTAGGAGGATTGGCTTTGGCTTTTTTTTGTGTTAATCAGTTAAAATGGTGGCGGTTCCAGTAAATACTTCTAAGCAAACTGTCTAATTGTGGTAAAACTGTTAAAATACACAATGAGAGTTCCCAGAAATGATTAAGAACGTGTAATAAACATCTCACGTACACGTAAATAGATTCTTATTACATTTACTGTCGAATTCAATCACGGAGGTTTCCAGTGGAAAGCTGTGAAATGACGAAAATACTGGTAATGTTTACAAGTACGGGTACTTCTGGTGGCGTTTTCACGGGACTGTGCTTTCAAATATTAAGAGTTCATGTTTACAGAGCTCAGAATTGGTGTCTAAAGCCTTTGAATCACGAGAATAGTTTTTGTGTTTACAATTTAGGAGGATTGGCTTTGTCGTTTTTTTTGTGTGAATCAGTTAAAATGGTGGCGTTTCCAGTTAACAGGTCTAAGCAAACTGTCTAATTGTGGTAAAACTATTAAAATACACAATGAGAGTTCCCCGAAATGATTAAGAACGTGTAATAAACATCTCACGTACACGTAAATAGATTCTTACTACATTTACTGTCGAATTCAATCACGGAGGTTTCGAGTGGAAAGCTGTGAAATGACGAAAATACTGGTAATGTTTACAAGTCCGGGTACTTCTGGAGGCGTTTTCACGGGACTGTGCTTTCAAATATTAAGAGTTCATGTTTACAGAGCTCAGAATTGGTGTCTAAAGCCTTTGAATCACGAGAATAGTTTTTGTGTTTACAATTTAGGAGGATTGGCTTTGTCGTTTTTTTTGTGTGAATCTGTTAAAATAGTGGCGTTTCCAGTTAACAGGTCTAAGCAAACTGTCTAATTGTGGTAAAACTATTAAAATACACAATGAGAGTTCCCCGAAATGATTAAGAACATGTAATAAACATCTCAAGTACACGTAAATAGATTCTAACTACCTTTCCTGTCGAATTCAATCACGGAGGTTTCCAGTGGAAAGCTGTGAAATGACGAAAATACTGGTAATGTTTACAAGTCCGGGTACTTCTGGAGGCGTTTTCACGGGACTGTGCTTTCAAATATTAAGAGTTCATGTTTACAGAGCTCAGAATTGGTGTCTAAAGCCTTTGAATCACGAGAATAGTTTTTATGTTTACAATTTAGGAGGATTGGGTTTGGCGTTTTTTTTGTGTGAATCAGTTAAAATGGTGGCGGTTCCAGTAAACAGTTCTAAGCAAACTGTCTAATTGTGGTAAAACTATTAAAATACACAATGAGAGTTCCGAGAAATGATTAAGAACGTGTAATAAACACCTCAAGTACACGTAAATAGATTCTTACTACCTTTACTGTTGAATTCAATCACGGAGGTTTCGAGTGGAAAGCTGTGAAATGACGAAAATACTGGTAATGTTTACAAGTCCGGGTACTTCGGGTGGCGTTTTCACGGGACTTTGCTTTCAATTATTACGAGTTCATGTTTACAGAGCTCAGAATTGGTGTCTAAAGCCTTGGAATGACGAGAATAGTTTTTATATTTACAATTTTGGAGGATTGGCTTTGGCTTTTTTTGTGTGAATCAGTTATAATGGTGGCGGTTCCAGTAAATACTTCTAAGCAAACTGTCTAATTGTGGTAAAACTGTTAAAATACACAATGAGAGTTCCCAGAAATGATTAAGAACGTGTAATAAACATCTCAAGTACACGTAAATAGATTCTTACTACATTTACTGTCGAATTCAATCACGGAGGTTTCGAGTGGAAAGCTGTGAAATGACGAAAATACTGGTAATGTTTACAAGTACGGGTACTTCTGGTGGCGTTTTCACGGGACTGTGCTTTCAATTATTACGAGTTCATGTTTATAGAGCTCAGAATTGGTGTCTAAAGCCTTGGAATGACGAGAATAGTTTTTATGTTTACAATTTAGGAGGATTTGCTTTGTCGTTTCTTTGTGTTAATCAGTTAAAATGGTGGCGGTTCCAGTAAACCCTTCTAAGCAAACTGTCTAATTGTGGTAAAACTGTTAAAATAAACAATGATAGTTCCCAGAAATGATTAAGAACGTGTAATAAACATCTCAAGTACACGTAAATAGATTTTTACTACATTTACTGTCGAATTCAATCACGGAGGTTTCCAGTGGAAAGCTGTGAAATGACGAAAATACTGGTAATATTGACAATTCCGGATACTTCGAGTGGATTTTCACGGTACTGTGCTTTCAAATATTAAGAGTTCATGTTTACAGAGCTCAGAATTGGTGTCTAAAGCCTTGGAATGAGGATAATATTGTTTATGTTTACAAATTAGGAGGATTGGCTTCGGCGCTTTTTTGTGTGTATCATTTAAAATGGTGACGGTTCCAGGAAATACTTCTAAGCAAACTGTCCAATTGTGGTAAAACTGTTAAAATACACAATGAGAGTTCCCAGAAATGATTAAGAACGTTTAATAAACACCTCAAGTACACGTAAATAGATTCTAACTACCTTTCCTGTCGAATTCAATCACGGAGGTTTCCAGTGGAAAGCTGTGAAATGACGAAAATACTGGTAATGTTTACAAGTCCGGGTACTGCGGATGGCATTTTCACGGGACTGCGCTTTCAATTATTACGAGTTCATGTTTACAGAGCTCAGAATTGGTGTCTAAAGCTTTGGAATGACGAGAATAGTTTTTATATTTACAATTTAGGAGGATTGGCTTTGGCTTTTTTTTGTGTTAATCAGTTAAAATGGTGGCGGTTCCAGTAAATACTTCTAAGCAAACTGTCTAATTGTGGTAAAACTGTTAAAATACACAATGAGAGTTCCCAGAAATGATTAAGAACGTGTAATAAACATCTCACGTACACGTAAATAGATTCTTATTACATTTACTGTCGAATTCAATCACGGAGGTTTCCAGTGGAAAGCTGTGAAATGACGAAAATACTGGTAATGTTTACAAGTACGGGTACTTCTGGTGGCGTTTTCACGGGACTGTGCTTTCAAATATTAAGAGTTCATGTTTACAGAGCTCAGAATTGGTGTCTAAAGCCTTTGAATCACGAGAATAGTTTTTGTGTTTACAATTTAGGAGGATTGGCTTTGTCGTTTTTTTTGTGTGAATCAGTTAAAATGGTGGCGTTTCCAGTTAACAGGTCTAAGCAAACTGTCTAATTGTGGTAAAACTATTAAAATACACAATGAGAGTTCCCCGAAATGATTAAGAACGTGTAATAAACATCTCAAGTACACGTAAATAGATTCTTACTACATTTACTGTCGAATTCAATCACGGAGGTTTCGAGTGGAAAGCTGTGAAATGACGAAAATACTGGTAATGTTTACAAGTCCGGGTACTTCTGGAGGCGTTTTCACGGGACTGTGCTTTCAAATATTAAGAGTTCATGTTTACAGAGCTCAGAATTGGTGTCTAAAGCCTTTGAATCACGAGAATAGTTTTTGTGTTTACAATTTAGGAGGATTGGCTTTGTCGTTTTTTTTTGTGAATCTGTTAAAATGGTGGCGTTTCCAGTTAACAGGTCTAAGCAAACTGTCTAATTGTGGTAAAACTATTAAAATACACAATGAGAGTTCCCCGAAATGATTAAGAACATGTAATAAACATCTCAAGTACACGTAAATAGATTCTAACTACCTTTCCTGTCGAATTCAATCACGGAGGTTTCCAGTGGAAAGCTGTGAAATGACGAAAATACTGGTAATGTTTACAAGTCCGGGTACTTCTGGAGGCGTTTTCACGGGACTGTGCTTTCAAATATTAAGAGTTCATGTTTACAGAGCTCAGAATTGGTGTCTAAAGCCTTTGAATCACGAGAATAGTTTTTGTGTTTACAATTTAGGAGGATTGGCTTTGTCGTTTTTTTTGTGTGAATCTGTTAAAATGGTGGCGTTTCCAGTTAACAGGTCTAAGCAAACTGTCTAATTGTGGTAAAACTATTAAAATACACAATGATAGTTCCCAGAAATGATTAAGAACGTGTAATAAACACCTCAAGTACACGTAAATAGATTCTTACTACATTTACTGTCGAATTCAACACGGAGGTTTCGAATGGAAAGCTGTGAAATGACGAAAATACTGGTAATGTTTACAAGTACGGGTACTTCTGGTGGCGTTTTCACGATACTGTGCTTTCAAATATTAAGAGTTCATGTTTACAGAGCTCAGAATAGGTGTCTAAAGCCTTGGAATGAGGATAATATTGTTTATGTTTACAATTTAGGAGGATTGGCTTCGGCGCTTTTTTGTGTGTATCATTTAAAATGGTGACGGTTCCAGGAAATACTTCTAAGCAAACTGTCCAATTGTGGTAAAACTGTTAAAATACACAATGAGAGTTCCCAGAAATGATTAAGAACGTTTAATAAACACCTCAAGTACACGTAAATAGATTCTAACTACCTTTCCTGTCGAATTCAATCACGGAGGTTTCCAGTGGAAAGCTGTGAAATGACGAAAATACTGGTAATGTTTACAAGTCCGGGTACTGCGGATGGCATTATCACGGGACTGCGCTTTCAATTATTACGAGTTCATGTTTACAGAGCTCAGAATTGGTGTCTAAAGCTTTGGAATGACGAGAATAGTTTTTATATTTACAATTTAGGAGGATTGGCTTTGGCTTTTTTTTGTGTTAATCAGTTAAAATGGTGGCGGTTCCAGTAAATACTTCTAAGCAAACTGTCTAATTGTGGTAAAACTGTTAAAATACACAATGAGAGTTCCCAGAAATGATTAAGAACGTGTAATAAACATCTCACGTACACGTAAATAGATTCTTATTACATTTACTGTCGAATTCAATCACGGAGGTTTCCAGTGGAAAGCTGTGAAATGACGAAAATACTGGTAATGTTTACAAGTACGGGTACTTCTGGTGGCGTTTTCACGGGACTGTGCTTTCAAATATTAAGAGTTCATGTTTACAGAGCTCAGAATTGGTGTCTAAAGCCTTTGAATCACGAGAATAGTTTTTGTGTTTACAATTTAGGAGGATTGGCTTTGTCGTTTTTTTTGTGTGATTCAGTTAAAATGGTGGCGTTTCCAGTTAACAGGTCTAAGCAAACTGTCTAATTGTGGTAAAACTATTAAAATACACAATGAGAGTTCCCCGAAATGATTAAGAACGTGTAATAAACATCTCAAGTACACGTAAATAGATTCTAACTACCTTTCCTGTCGAATTCAATCACGGAGGTTTCGAGTGGAAAGCTGTGAAATGACGAAAATACTGGTAATGTTTACAAGTCCGGGTACTTCGGGTGGCGTTTTCACGGGACTGTGCTTTCAAATATTAAGAGTTCATGTTTACAGAGCTCAGAATTGGTGTCTAAAGCCTTGGAATGACGAGAATAGTTTTTGTGTTTACAATTTAGGAGGATTGGCTTTGTCGTTTTTTGTGTGAATCAGTTAAAATGGTGGCGGTTCCAGTAAATACTTCTAAGCAAACTGTCTAATTGTGGTAAAACTGTTAAAATACACAATGAGAGTCCCCAGAAATGATTAAGAACGTGTAATAAACATCTCAAGTACACGTAAATAGATTCTTACTACATTTACTGTCGAATTCAATCACGGAGGTTTTGAGTGGAAAGCTGTGAAATGACGAAAATACTGGTAATGTTTACAAGTACGGGTACTTCTGGTGGCGTTTTCACGGGACTGTGCTTTCAAATATTAAGAGTTCATGTTTACAGAGCTCAGAATTGGTGTCTAAAGCCTTTGAATCACGAGAATAGTTTTTATGTTTACAATTTAGGAGGATTGGCTTTGTCGTTTTTTTTGTGTGAATCAGTTAAAATGGTGGCGTTTCCAGTTAACAGTTCTAAGCAAACTGTCTAATTGTGGTAAAACTATTAAAATACACAATGAGAGTTCCCAGAAATGATTAAGAACGTGTAATAAACATCTCAAGTACACGTGAATAGATACTTACTACATTTACTGTCGAATTCAATCACGAGGTTTCCCGTGGAAAGCTGTGAAATGACGAAAATACTGGTAATGTTTACAAGTACGGGTACTTCTGGTGGCGTTTTCACATGACTGTGCTTTCAATTATTACGAGTTCATGTTTATAGAGCTCAGAATTGGTGTCTAAAGCCTTGGAATGACGAGAATAGTTTTTATGTTTACAATTTAGGAGGATTTGCTTTGTCGTTTCTTTGTGTTAATCAGTTAAAATGGTGGCGGTTCCAGTAAACCCTTCTAAGCAAACTGTCTAATTGTGGTAAAACTGTTAAAATACACAATGATAGTTCCCAGAAATGAATAAGAACGTGTAATAAACACCTCAAGTACACGTAAATAGATTCTTACTACATTTACTGTCGAATTCAACACGGAGGTTTCGAATGGAAAGCTGTGAAATGACGAAAATACTGGTAATGTTTACAAGTACGGGTACTTCTGGTGGCGTTTTCACGGTACTGTGCTTTCAAATATTAAGAGTTCATGTTTACAGAGCTCAGAATTGGTGTCTAAAGCCTTGGAATTAGGATAATATTGTTTATGTTTACAATTTAGGAGGATTGGCTTCGGCGCTTTTTTGTGTGTATCATTTAAAATGGTGACGGTTCCAGGAAATACTTCTAAGCAAACTGTCCAATTGTGGTAAAACTGTTAAAATACACAATGAGAGTTCCCAGAAATGATTAAGAACGTTTAATAAACACCTCAAGTACACGTAAATAGATTCTAACTACCTTTCCTGTCGAATTCAATCACGGAGGTTTCCAGTGGAAAGCTGTGAAATGACGAAAATACTGGTAATGTTTACAAGTCCGGGTACTGCGGATGGCATTTTCACGGGACTGCGCTTTCAATTATTACGAGTTCATGTTTACAGAGCTCAGAATTGGTGTCTAAAGCTTTGGAATGACGAGAATAGTTTTTATATTTACAATTTAGGAGGATTGGCTTTGGCTTTTTTTTGTGTTAATCAGTTAAAATGGTGGCGGTTCCAGTAAATACTTCTAAGCAAACTGTCTAATTGTGGTAAAACTGTTAAAATACACAATGAGAGTTCCCAGAAATGATTAAGAACGTGTAATAAACATCTCACGTACACGTAAATAGATTCTTATTACATTTACTGTCGAATTCAATCACGGAGGTTTCCAGTGGAAAGCTGTGAAATGACGAAAATACTGGTAATGTTTACAAGTACGGGTACTTCTGGTGGCGTTTTCACGGGACTGTGCTTTCAAATATTAAGAGTTCATGTTTACAGAGCTCAGAATTGGTGTCTAAAGCCTTTGAATCACGAGAATAGTTTTTGTGTTTACAATTTAGGAGGATTGGCTTTGTCGTTTTTTTTGTGTGAATCAGTTAAAATGGTGGCGTTTCCAGTTAACAGGTCTAAGCAAACTGTCTAATTGTGGTAAAACTATTAAAATACACAATGAGAGTTCCCCGAAATGATTAAGAACGTGTAATAAACATCTCACGTACACGTAAATAGATTCTTACTACATTTACTGTCGAATTCAATCACGGAGGTTTCGAGTGGAAAGCTGTGAAATGACGAAAATACTGGTAATGTTTACAAGTCCGGGTACTTCTGGAGGCGTTTTCACGGGACTGTGCTTTCAAATATTAAGAGTTCATGTTTACAGAGCTCAGAATTGGTGTCTAAAGCCTTTGAATCACGAGAATAGTTTTTGTGTTTACAATTTAGGAGGATTGGCTTTGTCGTTTTTTTTGTGTGAATCTGTTAAAATGGTGGCGTTTCCAGTTAACAGGTCTAAGCAAACTGTCTAATTGTGGTAAAACTGTTAAAATACACAATGAGAGTTCCCAGAAATGATTAAGAACGTGTAATAAACATCTCAAGTACACGTAAATAGATTCTTACTACATTTACTGTCGAATTCAATCACGGAGGTTTCGAGTGGAAAGCTGTGAAATGACGAAAATACTGGTAATGTTTACAAGTACGGGTACTTCTGGTGGCGTTTTCACGGGACTGTGCTTTCAATTATTACGAGTTCATGTTTATAGAGCTCAGAATTGGTGTCTAAAGCCTTGGAATGACGAGAATAGTTTTTATGTTTACAATTTAGGAGGATTTGCTTTGTCGTTTCTTTGTGTTAATCAGTTAAAATGGTGGCGGTTCCAGTAAACCCTTCTAAGCAAACTGTCTAATTGTGGTAAAACTGTTAAAATAAACAATGATAGTTCCCAGAAATGATTAAGAACGTGTAATAAACATCTCAAGTACACGTAAATAGATTTTTACTACATTTACTGTCGAATTCAATCACGGAGGTTTCCAGTGGAAAGCTGTGAAATGACGAAAATACTGGTAATATTGACAATTCCGGATACTTCGGGTGGATTTTCACGGTACTGTGCTTTCAAATATTAAGAGTTCATGTTTACAGAGCTCAGAATTGGTGTCTAAAGCCTTGGAATGAGGATAATATTGTTTATGTTTACAATTTAGGAGGATTGGCTTCGGCGCTTTTTTGTGTGTATCATTTAAAATGGTGACGGTTCCAGGAAATACTTCTAAGCAAACTGTCCAATTGTGGTAAAACTGTTAAAATACACAATGAGAGTTCCCAGAAATGATTAAGAACGTTTAATAAACACCTCAAGTACACGTAAATAGATTCTAACTACCTTTCCTGTCGAATTCAATCACGGAGGTTTCCAGTGGAAAGCTGTGAAATGACGAAAATACTGGTAATGTTTACAAGTCCGGGTACTGCGGATGGCATTTTCACGGGACTGCGCTTTCAATTATTACGAGTTCATGTTTACAGAGCTCAGAATTGGTGTCTAAAGCCTTGGAATGACGAGAATAGTTTTTATATTTACAATTTAGGAGGATTGGCTTTGGCTTTTTTTTGTGTTAATCAGTTAAAATGGTGGCGGTTCCAGTAAATACTTCTAAGCAAACTGTCTAATTGTGGTAAAACTGTTAAAATACACAATGAGAGTTCCCAGAAATGATTAAGAACGTGTAATAAACATCTCACGTACACGTAAATAGATTCTTATTACATTTACTGTCGAATTCAATCACGGAGGTTTCCAGTGGAAAGCTGTGAAATGACGAAAATACTGGTAATGTTTACAAGTACGGGTACTTCTGGTGGCGTTTTCACTGGACTGTGCTTTCAAATATTAAGAGTTCATGTTTACAGAGCTCAGAATTGGTGTCTAAAGCCTTTGAATCACGAGAATAGTTTTTGTGTTTACAATTTAGGAGGATTGGCTTTGTCGTTTTTTTTGTGTGAATCAGTTAAAATGGTGGCGTTTCCAGTTAACAGGTCTAAGCAAACTGTCTAATTGTGGTAAAACTATTAAAATACACAATGAGAGTTCCCCGAAATGATTAAGAACGTGTAATAAACATCTCACGTACACGTAAATAGATTCTTATTACATTTACTGTCGAATTCAATCACGGAGGTTTCCAGTGGAAAGCTGTGAAATGACGAAAATACTGGTAATGTTTACAAGTACGGGTACTTCTGGTGGCGTTTTCACTGGACTGTGCTTTCAAATATTAAGAGTTCATGTTTACAGAGCTCAGAAATGGTGTCTAAAGCCTTTGAATCACGAGAATAGTTTTTATGTTTACAATTTAGGAGGATTGGCTTTGGCGTTTTTTTTGTGTGAATCAGTTAAAATGGTGGCGGTTCCAGTAAACAGTTCTAAGCAAACTGTCTAATTGTGGTAAAACTATTAAAATACACAATGATAGTTCCCAGAAATGATTAAGAACTTTTAATAAACATCTCAAGTGCACGTAAATAGATTCTTATTACATTTACTGTCGAATTCAATCACGGAGGTTTCGAATGGAAAGCTGTGAAATGACGAAAATACTGGTAATGTTTACACGTCCGGGTACTTCGGGTGGCGTTTTCACGGGACTGTGCTTTCAATTATTAAGAGTTCATGTTTACAGAGCCCAGAATTGGTGTCTAAAGCCTTGGAATCACGAGAATAGTTTTTATGTTTACAATTTAGGAGGATTGGCTTTGGCGTTTTTTTTGTGTGAATCAGTTAAAATGGTGGCGGTTCCAGTAAACAGTTCTAAGCAAACTGTCTAATTGTGGTAAAACTGTGAAAATACACAATGATAGTTCCGAGAAATGATTAAGAACGTGTAATAAACACCTCAAGTACACGTAAATAGATTCTTACTACATTTACTGTCGAATTCAATCACGGAGGTTTCGAGTGGAAAGCTGTGAAATGACGAAAATACTGGTAATATTTACAAGTACGGGAAATTCTGGTGGCGTTTTCACGGGACTGTGCTTTCAAATATTAAGAGTTCATTTTTACAGAGCTCAGAATTGGTGTCTAAATCCTTTGAATCACGAGAATAGTTTTTGTGTTTACAATTTAGGACGATTGGCTTTGGCGTTTTTTTTGGGTGAATCAGTTAAAATGGTGGCGGTTCCAGTAAATACTTCTAAGCAAACTGTCTAATTGTGGTAAAACTGTTAAAATACACAATGAGAGTTCCCAGAAATGATTAAGAACGTGTAATAAACATCTCAAGTACACGTAAATAGACTCTTACTACATTTACTGTCGAATTCAATCACGGAGGTTTCCAGTGGAAAGCTGTGAAATGACGAAAATACTGGTAATATTGACAATTCCGGATACTTCGGGTGGATTTTCACGGTACTGTGCTTTCAAATATTAAGAGTTCATGTTTACAGAGCTCAGAATTGGTGTCTAAAGCCTTGGAATGAGGATAATATTGTTTATGTTTACAATATAGGAGGATTGGCTTCGGCGCTTTTTTGTGTTTATCATTTAAAATGGTGACGGTTCCAGGAAATACTTCTAAGCAAACTGTCCAATTGTGGTAAAACTGTTAAAATACACAATGAGAGTTCCCAGAAATGATTAAGAACGTTTAATAAACACCTCAAGTACACGTAAATAGATTCTAACTACCTTTCCTGTCGAATTCAATCACGGAGGTTTCCAGTGGAAAGCTGTGAAATGACGAAAATACTGGTAATGTTTACAAGTCCGGGTACTGCGGATGGCATTTTCACGGGACTGCGCTTTCAATTATTACGAGTTCATGTTTATAGAGCTCAGAATTGGTGTCTAAAGCCTTGGAATGACGAGAATAGTTTTTATATTTACAATTTAGGAGGATTGGCTTTGGCTTTTTTTTGTGTTAATCAGTTAAAATGGTGGCGGTTCCAGTAAATACTTCTAAGCAAACTGTCTAATTGTGGTAAAACTGTTAAAATACACAATGAGAGTTCCCAGAAATGATTAAGAACGTGTAATAAACATCTCACGTACACGTAAATAGATTCTTATTACATTTACTGTCGAATTCAATCACGGAGGTTTCGAATGGAAAGCTGAGAAATGACGAAAATACTGGTAATGTTTACAAGTACGGGTACTTCTGGTGGCGTTTTCACGGGACTGTGCTTTCAAATATTAAGAGTTCATGTTTACAGAGCTCAGAATTGGTGTCTAAAGCCTTTGAATCACGAGAATAGTTTTTGTGTTTACAATTTAGGAGGATTGGCTTTGTCGTTTTTTTTTGTGTGAATCAGTTAAAATGGTGGCGTTTCCAGTTAACAGGTCTAAGCAAACTGTCTAATTGTGGTAAAACTATTAAAATACACAATGAGAGTTCCCCGAAATGATTAAGAACGTGTAATAAACATCTCAAGTACACGTAAATAGATTCTTACTACATTTACTGTCGAATTCAATCACGGAGGTTTCGAGTGGAAAGCTGTGAAATGACGAAAATACTGGTAATGTTTACAAGTCCGGGTACTTCTGGAGGCGTTTTCACGGGACTGTGCTTTCAAATATTAAGAGTTCATTTTTACAGAGCTCAGAATTGGTGTCTAAAGCCTTTGAATCACGAGAATAGTTTTTGTGTTTACAATTTAGGACAATTGGCTTTGGCGTTTTTTTTGTGTGAATCAGTTAAAATGGTGGCGGTTCCAGTAAATACTTCTAAGCAAACTGTCTAATTGTGGTAAAACTGTTAAAATACACAATGAGAGTTCCCAGAAATGATTAAGAACGTGTAATAAACATCTCAAGTACACGTAAATAGACTCTTACTACATTTACTGTCGAATTCAATCACGGAGGTTTCCAGTGGAAAGCTGTGAAATGACGAAAATACTGGTAATATTGACAATTCCGGATACTTCGGGTGGATTTTCACGGTACTGTGCTTTCAAATATTAAGAGTTCATGTTTACAGAGCTCAGAATTGGTGTCTAAAGCCTTGGAATGAGGATAATATTGTTTATGTTTACAATTTAGGAGGATTGGCTTCGGCGCTTTTTTGTGTGTATCATTTAAAATGGTGACGGTTCCAGGAAATACTTCTAAGCAAACTGTCCAATTGTGGTAAAACTGTTAAAATACACAATGAGAGTTCCCAGAAATGATTAAGAACGTTTAATAAACACCTCAAGTACACGTAAATAGATTCTAACTACCTTTCCTGTCGAATTCAATCACGGAGGTTTCCAGTGGAAAGCTGTGAAATGACGAAAATACTGGTAATGTTTACAAGTCCGGGTACTGCGGATGGCATTTTCACGGGACTGCGCTTTCAATTATTACGAGTTCATGTTTACAGAGCTCAGAATTGGTGTCTAAAGCCTTGGAATGACGAGAATAGTTTTTATATTTACAATTTAGGAGGATTGGCTTTGGCTTTTTTTTGTGTTAATCAGTTAAAATGGTGGCGGTTCCAGTAAATACTTCTAAGCAAACTGTCTAATTGTGGTAAAACTGTTAAAATACACAATGAGAGTTCCCAGAAATGATTAAGAACGTGTAATAAACATCTCACGTACACGTAAATAGATTCTTATTACATTTACTGTCGAATTCAATCACGGAGGTTTCGAATGGAAAGCTGTGAAATGACGAAAATACTGGTAATGTTTACAAGTACGGGTACTTCTGGTGGCGTTTTCACGGGACTGTGCTTTCAAATATTAAGAGTTCATGTTTACAGAGCTCAGAATTGGTGTCTAAAGCCTTTGAATCACGAGAATAGTTTTTGTGTTTACAATTTAGGAGGATTGGCTTTGTCGTTTTTTTTGTGTGAATCAGTTAAAATGGTGGCGTTTCCAGTTAACAGGTCTAAGCAAACTGTCTAATTGTGGTAAAACTATTAAAATACACAATGAGAGTTCCCCAAAATGATTAAGAACGTGTAATAAACATCTCAAGTACACGTAAATAGATTCTTACTACATTTACTGTCGAATTCAATCACGGAGGTTTCGAGTGGAAAGCTGTGAAATGACGAAAATACTGGTAATGTTTACAAGTCCGGGTACTTCTGGAGGCGTTTTCACGGGACTGTGCTTTCAAATATTAAGAGTTCATGTTTACAGAGCTCAGAATTGGTGTCTAAAGCCTTTGAATCACGAGAATAGTTTTTGTGTTTACAATTTAGGAGGATTGGCTTTGTCGTTTTTTTTGTGTGAATCAGTTAAAATGGTGGCGTTTCCAGTTAACAGGTCTAAGCAAACTGTCTAATTGTGGTAAAACTATTAAAATACACAATGAGAGTTCCCCGAAATGATTAAGAACGTGTAATAAACATCTCAAGTACACGTAAATAGACTCTTACTACATTTACTGTCGAATTCAATCACGGAGGTTTCCAGTGGAAAGCTGTGAAATGATGAAAATACTGGTAATGTTTACAAGTCCGGATACTTCTGGAGGCGTTTTCACGGGACTGTGCTTTCAAATATTAAGAGTTCATGTTTACAGAGCTCAGAATTGGTGTCTAAAGCCTTTGAATCACGAGAATAGTTTTTATGTTTACAATTTAGGAGGATTGGCTTTGGCCTTTTTTTTGTGTGAATCAGTTAAAATGGTGGCGGTTCCAGTAAACAGTTCTAAGCAAACTGTCTAATTGTGGTAAAACTATTAAAATACACAATGAGAGTTCCGAGAAATGATTAAGAACGTGTAATAAACACCTCAAGTACACGTAAATAGATTCTTACTACCTTTACTGTTGAATTCAATCACGGAGGTTTCGAGTGGAAAGCTGTGAAATGACGAAAATACTGGTAATGTTTACAAGTCCGGGTACTTCGGGTGGCGTTTTCACGGGACTTTGCTTTCAATTATTACGAGTTCATGTTTACAGAGCTCAGAATTGGTGTCTAAAGCCTTGGAATGACGAGAATAGTTTTTATATTTACAATTTTGGAGGATTGGCTTTGGCTTTTTTTGTGTGAATCAGTTAAAATGGTGGCGGTTCCAGTAAACACTTCTAAGCAAACTGTCTAATTGTGGTAAAACTGTGAAAATACACAATGATAGTTCCCAGAAATGATTAAGAACGTGTAATAAACACCTCAAGTACACGTAAATAGATTCTTACTACATTTACTGTCGAATTCAACACGGAGGTTTCGAATGGAAAGCTGTGAAATGACGAAAATACTGGTAATGTTTACAAGTACGGGTACTTCTGGTGGCGTTTTCACGATACTGTGCTTTCAAATATTAAGAGTTCATGTTTACAGAGCTCAGAATAGGTGTCTAAAGCCTTGGAATGAGGATAATATTGTTTATGTTTACAATTTAGGAGGATTGGCTTCGGCGCTTTTTTGTGTGTATCATTTAAAATGGTGACGGTTCCAGGAAATACTTCTAAGCAAACTGTCCAATTGTGGTAAAACTGTTAAAATACACAATGAGAGTTCCCAGAAATGATTAAGAACGTTTAATAAACACCTCAAGTACACGTAAATAGATTCTAACTACCTTTCCTGTCGAATTCAATCACGGAGGTTTCCAGTGGAAAGCTGTGAAATGACGAAAATACTGGTAATGTTTACAAGTCCGGGTACTGCGGATGGCATTTTCACGGGACTGCGCTTTCAATTATTACGAGTTCATGTTTACAGAGCTCAGAATTGGTGTCTAAAGCCTTGGAATGACGAGAATAGTTTTTATATTTACAATTTAGGAGGATTGGCTTTGGCTTTTTTTTGTGTTAATCAGTTAAAATGGTGGCGGTTCCAGTAAATACTTCTAAGCAAACTGTCTAATTGTGGTAAAACTGTTAAAATACACAATGAGAGTTCCCAGAAATGATTAAGAACGTGTAATAAACATCTCACGTACACGTAAATAGATTCTTATTACATTTACTGTCGAATTCAATCACGGAGGTTTCGAATGGAAAGCTGTGAAATGACGAAAATACTGGTAATGTTTACAAGTACGGGTACTTCTGGTGGCGTTTTCACGGGACTGTGCTTTCAAATATTAAGAGTTCATGTTTACAGAGCTCAGAATTGGTGTCTAAAGCCTTTGAATCACGAGAATAGTTTTTGTGTTTACAATTTAGGAGGATTGGCTTTGTCGTTTTTTTTGTGTGAATCAGTTAAAATGGTGGCGTTTCCAGTTAACAGGTCTAAGCAAACTGTCTAATTGTGGTAAAACTATTAAAATACACAATGAGAGTTCCCCAAAATGATTAAGAACGTGTAATAAACATCTCAAGTACACGTAAATAGATTCTTACTACATTTACTGTCGAATTCAATCACGGAGGTTTCGAGTGGAAAGCTGTGAAATGACGAAAATACTGGTAATGTTTACAAGTCCGGGTACTTCTGGAGGCGTTTTCACGGGACTGTGCTTTCAAATATTAAGAGTTCATGTTTACAGAGCTCAGAATTGGTGTCTAAAGCCTTTGAATCACGAGAATAGTTTTTGTGTTTACAATTTAGGAGGATTGGCTTTGTCGTTTTTTTTGTGTGAATCAGTTAAAATGGTGGCGGTTCCAGTAAACAGTTCTAAGCAAACTGTCTAATTGTGGTAAAACTATTAAAATACACAATGAGAGTTCCGAGAAATGATTAAGAACGTGTAATAAACACCTCAAGTACACGTAAATAGATTCTTACTACCTTTACTGTTGAATTCAATCACGGAGGTTTCGAGTGGAAAGCTGTGAAATGACGAAAATACTGGTAATGTTTACAAGTCCGGGTACTTCGGGTGGCGTTTTCACGGGACTTTGCTTTCAATTATTACGAGTTCATGTTTACAGAGCTCAGAATTGGTGTCTAAAGCCTTGGAATGACGAGAATAGTTTTTATATTTACAATTTTGGAGGATTGGCTTTGGCTTTTTTTGTGTGAATCAGTTAAAATGGTGGCGGTTCCAGTAAACACTTCTAAGCAAACTGTCTAATTGTGGTAAAACTGTGAAAATACACAATGATAGTTCCCAGAAATGATTAAGAACGTGTAATAAACACCTCAAGTACACGTAAATAGATTCTTACTACATTTACTGTCGAATTCAACACGGAGGTTTCGAATGGAAAGCTGTGAAATGACGAAAATACTGGTAATGTTTACAAGTACGGGTACTTCTGGTGGCGTTTTCACGATACTGTGCTTTCAAATATTAAGAGTTCATGTTTACAGAGCTCAGAATAGGTGTCTAAAGCCTTGGAATGAGGATAATATTGTTTATGTTTACAATTTAGGAGGATTGGCTTCGGCGCTTTTTTGTGTGTATCATTTAAAATGGTGACGGTTCCAGGAAATACTTCTAAGCAAACTGTCCAATTGTGGTAAAACTGTTAAAATACACAATGAGAGTTCCCAGAAATGATTAAGAACGTTTAATAAACACCTCAAGTACACGTAAATAGATTCTAACTACCTTTCCTGTCGAATTCAATCACGGAGGTTTCCAGTGGAAAGCTGTGAAATGACGAAAATACTGGTAATGTTTACAAGTCCGGGTACTGCGGATGGCATTATCACGGGACTGCGCTTTCAATTATTACGAGTTCACGTTTACAGAGCTCAGAATTGGTGTCTAAAGCTTTGGAATGACGAGAATAGTTTTTATATTTACAATTTAGGAGGATTGGCTTTGGCTTTTTTTTGTGTTAATCAGTTAAAATTGTGGCGGTTCCAGTAAATACTTCTAAGCAAACTGTCTAATTGTGGTAAAACTGTTAAAATACACAATGAGAGTTCCCAGAAATGATTAAGAACGTGTAATAAACATCTCACGTACACGTAAATAGATTCTTATTACATTTACTGTCGAATTCAATCACGGAGGTTTCCAGTGGAAAGCTGTGAAATGACGAAAATACTGGTAATGTTTACAAGTACGGGTACTTCTGGTGGCGTTTTCACGGGACTGTGCTTTCAAATATTAAGAGTTCATGTTTACAGAGCTCAGAATTGGTGTCTAAAGCCTTTGAATCACGAGAATAGTTTTTGTGTTTACAATTTAGGAGGATTGGCTTTGTCGTTTTTTTTGTGTGAATCAGTTAAAATGGTGGCGTTTCCAGTTAACAGGTCTAAGCAAACTGTCTAATTGTGGTAAAACTATTAAAATACACAATGAGAGTTCCCCGAAATGATTAAGAACGTGTAATAAACATCTCAAGTACACGTAAATAGATTCTTACTACATTTACTGTCGAATTCAATCACGGAGGTTTCGAGTGGAAAGCTGTGAAATGACGAAAATACTGGTAATGTTTACAAGTCCGGGTACTTCTGGAGGCGTTTTCACGGGACTGTGCTTTCAAATATTAAGAGTTCATGTTTACAGAGCTCAGAATTGGTGTCTAAAGCCTTTGAATCACGAGAATAGTTTTTGTGTTTACAATTTAGGAGGATTGGCTTTGTCGTTTTTTTTGTGTGAATCTGTTAAAATGGTGGCGTTTCCAGTTAACAGGTCTAAGCAAACTGTCTAATTGTGGTAAAACTATTAAAATACACAATGATAGTTCCCAGAAATGATTAAGAACGTGTAATAAACACCTCAAGTACACGTAAATAGATTCTTACTACATTTACTGTCGAATTCAACACGGAGGTTTCGAATGGAAAGCTGTGAAATGATGAAAATACTGGTAATGTTTACAAGTACGGGTACTTCTGGTGGCGTTTTCACGATACTGTGCTTTCAAATATTAAGAGTTCATGTTTACAGAGCTCAGAATAGGTGTCTAAAGCCTTGGAATGAGGATAATATTGTTTATGTTTACAATTTAGGAGGATTGGCTTCGGCGCTTTTTTGTGTGTATCATTTAAAATGGTGACGGTTCCAGGAAATACTTCTAAGCAAACTGTCCAATTGTGGTAAAACTGTTAAAATACACAATGAGAGTTCCCAGAAATGATTAAGAACGTTTAATAAACACCTCAAGTACACGTAAATAGATTCTAACTACCTTTCCTGTCGAATTCAATCACGGAGGTTTCCAGTGGAAAGCTGTGAAATGACGAAAATACTGGTAATGTTTACAAGTCCGGGTACTGCGGATGGCATTTTCACGGGACTGCGCTTTCAATTATTACGAGTTCATGTTTACAGAGCTCAGAATTGGTGTCTAAAGCTTTGGAATGACGAGAATAGTTTTTATATTTACAATTTAGGAGGATTGGCTTTGGCTTTTTTTTGTGTTAATCAGTTAAAATGGTGGCGGTTCCAGTAAATACTTCTAAGCAAACTGTCTAATTGTGGTAAAACTGTTAAAATACACAATGAGAGTTCCCAGAAATGATTAAGAACGTGTAATAAACATCTCACGTACACGTAAATAGATTCTTATTACATTTACTGTCGAATTCAATCACGGAGGTTTCCAGTGGAAAGCTGTGAAATGACGAAAATACTGGTAATGTTTACAAGTACGGGTACTTCTGGTGGCGTTTTCACGGGACTGTGCTTTCAAATATTAAGAGTTCATGTTTACAGAGCTCAGAATTGGTGTCTAAAGCCTTTGAATCACGAGAATAGTTTTTGTGTTTACAATTTAGGAGGATTGGCTTTGTCGTTTTTTTTGTGTGAATCAGTTAAAATGGTGGCGTTTCCAGTTAACAGGTCTAAGCAAACTGTCTAATTGTGGTAAAACTATTAAAATACACAATGAGAGTTCCCCGAAATGATTAAGAACGTGTAATAAACATCTCAAGTACACGTAAATAGATTCTTACTACATTTACTGTCGAATTCAATCACGGAGGTTTCGAGTGGAAAGCTGTGAAATGACGAAAATACTGGTAATGTTTACAAGTCCGGGTACTTCTGGAGGCGTTTTCACGGGACTGTGCTTTCAAATATTAAGAGTTCATGTTTACAGAGCTCAGAATTGGTGTCTAAAGCCTTTGAATCACGAGAATAGTTTTTGTGTTTACAATTTAGGAGGATTGGCTTTGTCGTTTTTTTTGTGTGAATCTGTTAAAATGGTGGCGTTTCCAGTTAACAGGTCTAAGCAAACTGTCTAATTGTGGTAAAACTATTAAAATACACAATGAGAGTTCCCCGAAATGATTAAGAACGTGTAATAAACATCTCAAGTACACGTAAATAGACTCTTACTACATTTACTGTCGAATTCAATCACGGAGGTTTCCAGTGGAAAGCTGTGAAATGACGAAAATACTGGTAATGTTTACAAGTCCGGGTACTTCTGGAGGCGTTTTCACGGGACTGTGCTTTCAAATATTAAGAGTTCATGTTTACAGAGCTCAGAATTGGTGTCTAAAGCCTTTGAATCACGAGAATAGTTTTTATGTTTACAATTTAGGAGGATTGGCTTTGGCGTTTTTTTTGTGTGAATCAGTTAAAATGGTGGCGGTTCCAGTAAACAGTTCTAAGCAAACTGTCTAATTGTGGTAAAACTATTAAAATACACAATGAGAGTTCCGAGAAATGATTAAGAACGTGTAATAAACACCTCAAGTACACGTAAATAGATTCTTACTACCTTTACTGTTGAATTCAATCACGGAGGTTTCGAGTGGAAAGCTGTGAAATGACGAAAATACTGGTAATGTTTACAAGTCCGGGTACTTCGGGTGGCGTTTTCACGGGACTGTGCTTTCAATAATTACGAGTTCATGTTTACAGAACTCAGAATTGGTGTCTAAAGCCTTGGAATGATGAGAATAGTTTTTATGTTTACAATTTAGGAAGATTGGCTTTGGCTTTTTTTTGTGTGAATCAGTTAAAATGGTGGCAGTTCCAGTAAATACTTCTAAGCAAACTGTCTAATTGTGGTAAAACTGTTAAAATCCACAATGAGAGTTCCCAGAAATGATTAAGAACGTGTAATAAACATCTCAAGTACACGTAAATAGACTCTTACTACATTTACTGTCGAATTCAATCACGGAGGTTTCCAGTGGAAAGCTGTGAAATGACGAAAATACTGGTAATATTGACAATTCCTAATACTTCGGGTGGATTTTCACGGTACTGTGCTTTCAAATATTAAGAGTTCATGTTTACAGAGCTCAGAATTGGTGTCTAAAGCCTTGGAATGAGGATAATATTGTTTATGTTTACAATTTAGGAGGATTGGCTTCGGCGCTTTTTTGTGTGTATCATTTAAAATGGTGACGGTTCCAGGAAATACTTCTAAGCAAACTGTCCAATTGTGGTAAAACTGTTAAAATACACAATGAGAGTTCCCAGAAATGATTAAGAACGTTTAATAAACACCTCAAGTACACGTAAATAGATTCTAACTACCTTTCCTGTCGAATTCAATCACGGAGGTTTCCAGTGGAAAGCTGTGAAATGACGAAAATACTGGTAATGTTTACAAGTCCGGGTACTGCGGATGGCATTTTCACGGGACTGCGCTTTCAATTATTACGAGTTCATGTTTACAGAGCTCAGAATTGGTGTCTAAAGCCTTGGAATGACGAGAATAGTTTTTATATTTACAATTTAGGAGGATTGGCTTTGGCTTTTTTTTGTGTTAATCAGTTAAAATGGTGGCGGTTCCAGTAAATACTTCTAAGCAAACTGTCTAATTGTGGTAAAACTGTTAAAATACACAATGAGAGTTCCCAGAAATGATTAAGAACGTGTAATAAACATCTCACGTACACGTAAATAGATTCTTATTACATTTACTATCGAATTCAATCACGGAGGTTTCGAATGGAAAGCTGTGAAATGACGAAAATACTGGTAATGTTTACAAGTACGGGTACTTCTGGTGGCGTTTTCACGGGACTGTGCTTTCAAATATTAAGAGTTCATGTTTACAGAGCTCAGAATTGGTGTCTAAAGCCTTTGAATCACGAGAATAGTTTTTGTGTTTACAATTTAGGAGGATTGGCTTTGTCGTTTTTTTTGTGTGAATCAGTTAAAATGGTGGCGTTTCCAGTTAACAGGTCTAAGCAAACTGTCTAATTGTGGTAAAACTATTAAAATACACAATGAGAGTTCCCCAAAATGATTAAGAACGTGTAATAAACATCTCAAGTACACGTAAATAGATTCTTACTACATTTACTGTCGAATTCAATCACGGAGGTTTCGAGTGGAAAGCTGTGAAATGACGAAAATACTGGTAATGTTTACAAGTCCGGGTACTTCTGGAGGCGTTTTCACGGGACTGTGCTTTCAAATATTAAGAGTTCATGTTTACAGAGCTCAGAATTGGTGTCTAAAGCCTTTGAATCACGAGAATAGTTTTTGTGTTTACAATTTAGGAGGATTGGCTTTGTCGTTTTTTTTGTGTGAATCAGTTAAAATGGTGGCGTTTCCAGTTAACAGGTCTAAGCAAACTGTCTAATTGTGGTAAAACTATTTAAATACACAATGAGAGTTCCCCGAAATGATTAAGAACGTGTAATAAACATCTCAAGTACACGTAAATAGACTCTTACTACATTTACTGTCGAATTCAATCACGGAGGTTTCCAGTGGAAAGCTGTGAAATGATGAAAATACTGGTAATGTTTACAAGTCCGGATACTTCTGGAGGCGTTTTCACGGGACTGTGCTTTCAAATATTAAGAGTTCATGTTTACAGAGCTCAGAATTGGTGTCTAAAGCCTTTGAATCACGAGAATAGTTTTTATGTTTACAATTTAGGAGGATTGGCTTTGGCGTTTTTTTTGTGTGAATCAGTTAAAATGGTGGCGGTTCCAGTAAACAGTTCTAAGCAAACTGTCTAATTGTGGTAAAACTATTAAAATACACAATGAGAGTTCCGAGAAATGATTAAGAACGTGTAATAAACACCTCAAGTACACGTAAATAGATTCTTACTACCTTTACTGTTGAATTCAATCACGGAGGTTTCGAGTGGAAAGCTGTGAAATGACGAAAATACTGGTAATGTTTACAAGTCCGGGTACTTCGGGTGGCGTTTTCACGGGACTTTGCTTTCAATTATTACGAGTTCATGTTTACAGAGCTCAGAATTGGTGTCTAAAGCCTTGGAATGACGAGAATAGTTTTTATATTTACAATTTTGGAGGATTGGCTTTGGCTTTTTTTGTGTGAATCAGTTAAAATGGTGGCGGTTCCAGTAAACACTTCTAAGCAAACTGTCTAATTGTGGTAAAACTGTGAAAATACACAATGATAGTTCCCAGAAATGATTAAGAACGTGTAATAAACACCTCAAGTACACGTAAATAGATTCTTACTACATTTACTGTCGAATTCAACACGGAGGTTTCGAATGGAAAGCTGTGAAATGACGAAAATACTGGTAATGTTTACAAGTACGGGTACTTCTGGTGGCGTTTTCACGATACTGTGCTTTCAAATATTAAGAGTTCATGTTTACAGAGCTCAGAATAGGTGTCTAAAGCCTTGGAATGAGGATAATATTGTTTATGTTTACAATTTAGGAGGATTGGCTTCGGCGCTTTTTTGTGTGTATCATTTAAAATGGTGACGGTTCCAGGAAATACTTCTAAGCAAACTGTCCAATTGTGGTAAAACTGTTAAAATACACAATGAGAGTTCCCAGAAATGATTAAGAACGTTTAATAAACACCTCAAGTACACGTAAATAGATTCTAACTACCTTTCCTGTCGAATTCAATCACGGAGGTTTCCAGTGGAAAGCTGTGAAATGACGAAAATACTGGTAATGTTTACAAGTCCGGGTACTGCGGATGGCATTATCACGGGACTGCGCTTTCAATTATTACGAGTTCATGTTTACAGAGCTCAGAATTGGTGTCTAAAGCTTTGGAATGACGAGAATAGTTTTTATATTTACAATTTAGGAGGATTGGCTTTGGCTTTTTTTTGTGTTAATCAGTTAAAATGGTGGCGGTTCCAGTAAATACTTCTAAGCAAACTGTCTAATTGTGGTAAAACTGTTAAAATACACAATGAGAGTTCCCAGAAATGATTAAGAACGTGTAATAAACATCTCACGTACACGTAAATAGATTCTTATTACATTTACTGTCGAATTCAATCACGGAGGTTTCCAGTGGAAAGCTGTGAAATGACGAAAATACTGGTAATGTTTACAAGTACGGGTACTTCTGGTGGCGTTTTCACGGGACTGTGCTTTCAAATATTAAGAGTTCATGTTTACAGAGCTCAGAATTGGTGTCTAAAGCCTTTGAATCACGAGAATAGTTTTTGTGTTTACAATTTAGGAGGATTGGCTTTGTCGTTTTTTTTGTGTGAATCAGTTAAAATGGTGGCGTTTCCAGTTAACAGGTCTAAGCAAACTGTCTAATTGTGGTAAAACTATTAAAATACACAATGAGAGTTCCCCGAAATGATTAAGAACGTGTAATAAACATCTCAAGTACACGTAAATAGATTCTTACTACATTTACTGTCGAATTCAATCACGGAGGTTTCGAGTGGAAAGCTGTGAAATGACGAAAATACTGGTAATGTTTACAAGTCCGGGTACTTCTGGAGGCGTTTTCACGGGACTGTGCTTTCAAATATTAAGAGTTCATGTTTACAGAGCTCAGAATTGGTGTCTAAAGCCTTTGAATCACGAGAATAGTTTTTGTGTTTACAATTTAGGAGGATTGGCTTTGTCGTTTTTTTTGTGTGAATCTGTTAAAATGGTGGCGTTTCCAGTTAACAGGTCTAAGCAAACTGTCTAATTGTGGTAAAACTATTAAAATACACAATGATAGTTCCCAGAAATGATTAAGAACGTGTAATAAACACCTCAAGTACACGTAAATAGATTCTTACTACATTTACTGTCGAATTCAACACGGAGGTTTCGAATGGAAAGCTGTGAAATGACGAAAATACTGGTAATGTTTACAAGTACGGGTACTTCTGGTGGCGTTTTCACGATACTGTGCTTTCAAATATTAAGAGTTCATGTTTACAGAGCTCAGAATAGGTGTCTAAAGCCTTGGAATGAGGATAATATTGTTTATGTTTACAATTTAGGAGGATTGGCTTCGGCGCTTTTTTGTGTGTATCATTTAAAATGGTGACGGTTCCAGGAAATACCTCTAAGCAAACTGTCCAATTGTGGTAAAACTGTTAAAATACACAATGAGAGTTCCCAGAAATGATTAAGAACGTTTAATAAACACCTCAAGTACACGTAAATAGATTCTAACTACCTTTCCTGTCGAATTCAATCACGGAGGTTTCCAGTGGAAAGCTGTGAAATGACGAAAATACTGGTAATGTTTACAAGTCCGGGTACTGCGGATGGCATTATCACGGGACTGCGCTTTCAATTATTACGAGTTCATGTTTACAGAGCTCAGAATTGGTGTCTAAAGCTTTGGAATGACGAGAATAGTTTTTATATTTACAATTTAGGAGGATTGGCTTTGGCTTTTTTTTGTGTTAATCAGTTAAAATGGTGGCGGTTCCAGTAAATACTTCTAAGCAAACTGTCTAATTGTGGTAAAACTGTTAAAATACACAATGAGAGTTCCCAGAAATGATTAAGAACGTGTAATAAACATCTCACGTACACGTAAATAGATTCTTATTACATTTACTGTCGAATTCAATCACGGAGGTTTCCAGTGGAAAGCTGTGAAATGACGAAAATACTGGTAATGTTTACAAGTACGGGTACTTCTGGTGGCGTTTTCACGGGACTGTGCTTTCAAATATTAAGAGTTCATGTTTACAGAGCTCAGAATTGGTGTCTAAAGCCTTTGAATCACGAGAATAGTTTTTGTGTTTACAATTTAGGAGGATTGGCTTTGTCGTTTTTTTTGTGTGAATCAGTTAAAATGGTGGCGTTTCCAGTTAACAGGTCTAAGCAAACTGTCTAATTGTGGTAAAACTATTAAAATACACAATGAGAGTTCCCCGAAATGATTAAGAACGTGTAATAAACATCTCAAGTACACGTAAATAGATTCTTACTACATTTACTGTCGAATTCAATCACGGAGGTTTCGAGTGGAAAGCTGTGAAATGACGAAAATACTGGTAATGTTTACAAGTCCGGGTACTTCTGGAGGCGTTTTCACGGGACTGTGCTTTCAAATATTAAGAGTTCATGTTTACAGAGCTCAGAATTGGTGTCTAAAGCCTTTGAATCACGAGAATAGTTTTTGTGTTTACAATTTAGGAGGATTGGCTTTGTCGTTTTTTTTGTGTGAATCTGTTAAAATGGTGGCGTTTCCAGTTAACAGGTCTAAGCAAACTGTCTAATTGTGGTAAAACTATTAAAATACACAATGAGAGTTCCCCGAAATGATTAAGAACGTGTAATAAACATCTCAAGTACACGTAAATAGACTCTTACTACATTTACTGTCGAATTCAATCACGGAGGTTTCCAGTGGAAAGCTGTGAAATGACGAAAATACTGGTAATGTTTACAAGTCCGGGTACTTCTGGAGGCGTTTTCACGGGACTGTGCTTTCAAATATTAAGAGTTCATGTTTACAGAGCTCAGAATTGGTGTCTAAAGCCTTTGAATCACGAGAATAGTTTTTATGTTTACAATTTAGGAAGATTGGCTTTGGCGTTTTTTTTGTGTGAATCAGTTAAAATGGTGGCGGTTCCAGTAAACAGTTCTAAGCAAACTGTCTAATTGTGGTAAAACTATTAAAATACACAATGAGAGTTCCGAGAAATGATTAAGAACGTGTAATAAACACCTCAAGTACACGTAAATAGATTCTTACTACCTTTACTGTTGAATTCAATCACGGAGGTTTCGAGTGGAAAGCTGTGAAATGACGAAAATACTGGTAATGTTTACAAGTCCGGGTACTTCGGGTGGCGTTTTCACGGGACTTTGCTTTCAATTATTACGAGTTCATGTTTACAGAGCTCAGAATTGGTGTCTAAACCCTTGGAATGACGAGAATAGTTTTTATATTTACAATTTTGGAGGATTGGCTTTGGCTTTTTTTGTGTGAATCAGTTAAAATGGTGGCGGTTCCAGTAAACACTTCTAAGCAAACTGTCTAATTGTGGTAAAACTGTGAAAATACACAATGATAGTTCCCAGAAATGATTAAGAACGTGTAATAAACACCTCAAGTACACGTAAATAGATTCTTACTACATTTACTGTCGAATTCAACACGGAGGTTTCGAATGGAAAGCTGTGAAATGACGAAAATACTGGTAATGTTTACAAGTACGGGTACTTCTGGTGGCGTTTTCACGATACTGTGCTTTCAAATATTAAGAGTTCATGTTTACAGAGCTCAGAATAGGTGTCTAAAGCCTTGGAATGAGGATAATATTGTTTATGTTTACAATTTAGGAGGATTGGCTTCGGCGCTTTTTTGTGTGTATCATTTAAAATGGTGACGGTTCCAGGAAATACTTCTAAGCAAACTGTCCAATTGTGGTAAAACTGTTAAAATACACAATGAGAGTTCCCAGAAATGATTAAGAACGTTTAATAAACACCTCAAGTACACGTAAATAGATTCTAACTACCTTTCCTGTCGAATTCAATCACGGAGGTTTCCAGTGGAAAGCTGTGAAATGACGAAAATACTGGTAATGTTTACAAGTCCGGGTACTGCGGATGGCATTATCACGGGACTGCGCTTTCAATTATTACGAGTTCATGTTTACAGAGCTCAGAATTGGTGTCTAAAGCTTTGGAATGACGAGAATAGTTTTTATATTTACAATTTAGGAGGATTGGCTTTGGCTTTTTTTTGTGTTAATCAGTTAAAATGGTGGCGGTTCCAGTAAATACTTCTAAGCAAACTGTCTAATTGTGGTAAAACTGTTAAAATACACAATGAGAGTTCCCAGAAATGATTAAGAACGTGTAATAAACATCTCACGTACACGTAAATAGATTCTTATTACATTTACTGTCGAATTCAATCACGGAGGTTTCCAGTGGAAAGCTGTGAAATGACGAAAATACTGGTAATGTTTACAAGTACGGGTACTTCTGGTGGCGTTTTCACGGGACTGTGCTTTCAAATATTAAGAGTTCATGTTTACAGAGCTCAGAATTGGTGTCTAAAGCCTTTGAATCACGAGAATAGTTTTTGTGTTTACAATTTAGGAGGATTGGCTTTGTCGTTTTTTTTGTGTGAATCAGTTAAAATGGTGGCGTTTCCAGTTAACAGGTCTAAGCAAACTGTCTAATTGTGGTAAAACTATTAAAATACACAATGAGAGTTCCCCGAAATGATTAAGAACGTGTAATAAACATCTCAAGTACACGTAAATAGATTCTTACTACATTTACTGTCGAATTCAATCACGGAGGTTTCGAGTGGAAAGCTGTGAAATGACGAAAATACTGGTAATGTTTACAAGTCCGGGTACTTCTGGAGGCGTTTTCACGGGACTGTGCTTTCAAATATTAAGAGTTCATGTTTACAGAGCTCAGAATTGGTGTCTAAAGCCTTTGAATCACGAGAATAGTTTTTGTGTTTACAATTTAGGAGGATTGGCTTTGTCGTTTTTTTTGTGTGAATCTGTTAAAATGGTGGCGTTTCCAGTTAACAGGTCTAAGCAAACTGTCTAATTGTGGTAAAACTATTAAAATACACAATGATAGTTCCCAGAAATGATTAAGAACGTGTAATAAACACCTCAAGTACACGTAAATAGATTCTTACTACATTTACTGTCGAATTCAACACGGAGGTTTCGAATGGAAAGCTGTGAAATGACGAAAATACTGGTAATGTTTACAAGTACGGGTACTTCTGGTGGCGTTTTCACGATACTGTGCTTTCAAATATTAAGAGTTCATGTTTACAGAGCTCAGAATAGGTGTCTAAAGCCTTGGAATGAGGATAATATTGTTTATGTTTACAATTTAGGAGGATTGGCTTCGGCGCTTTTTTGTGTGTATCATTTAAAATGGTGACGGTTCCAGGAAATACTTCTAAGCAAACTGTCCAATTGTGGTAAAACTGTTAAAATACACAATGAGAGTTCCCAGAAATGATTAAGAACGTTTAATAAACACCTCAAGTACACGTAAATAGATTCTAACTACCTTTCCTGTCGAATTCAATCACGGAGGTTTCCAGTGGAAAGCTGTGAAATGACGAAAATACTGGTAATGTTTACAAGTCCGGGTACTGCGGATGGCATTTTCACGGGACTGCGCTTTCAATTATTACGAGTTCATGTTTACAGAGCTCAGAATTGGTGTCTAAAGCTTTGGAATGACGAGAATAGTTTTTATATTTACAATTTAGGAGGATTGGCTTTGGCTTTTTTTTGTGTTAATCAGTTAAAATGGTGGCGGTTCCAGTAAATACTTCTAAGCAAACTGTCTAATTGTGGTAAAACTGTTAAAATACACAATGAGAGTTCCCAGAAATGATTAAGAACGTGTAATAAACATCTCACGTACACGTAAATAGATTCTTATTACATTTACTGTCGAATTCAATCACGGAGGTTTCCAGTGGAAAGCTGTGAAATGACGAAAATACTGGTAATGTTTACAAGTACGGGTACTTCTGGTGGCGTTTTCACGGGACTGTGCTTTCAAATATTAAGAGTTCATGTTTACAGAGCTCAGAATTGGTGTCTAAAGCCTTTGAATCACGAGAATAGTTTTTGTGTTTACAATTTAGGAGGATTGGCTTTGTCGTTTTTTTTGTGTGAATCAGTTAAAATGGTGGCGTTTCCAGTTAACAGGTCTAAGCAAACTGTCTAATTGTGGTAAAACTATTAAAATACACAATGAGAGTTCCCCGAAATGATTAAGAACGTGTAATAAACATCTCACGTACACGTAAATAGATTCTTACTACATTTACTGTCGAATTCAATCACGGAGGTTTCGAGTGGAAAGCTGTGAAATGACGAAAATACTGGTAATGTTTACAAGTCCGGGTACTTCTGGAGGCGTTTTCACGGGACTGTGCTTTCAAATATTAAGAGTTCATGTTTACAGAGCTCAGAATTGGTGTCTAAAGCCTTTGAATCACGAGAATAGTTTTTGTGTTTACAATTTAGGAGGATTGGCTTTGTCGTTTTTTTTTGTGTGAATCTGTTAAAATGGTGGCGTTTCCAGTTAACAGGTCTAAGCAAACTGTCTAATTGTGGTAAAACTATTAAAATACACAATGAGAGTTCCCCGAAATGATTAAGAACATGTAATAAACATCTCAAGTACACGTAAATAGATTCTAACTACCTTTCCTGTCGAATTCAATCACGGAGGTTTCCAGTGGAAAGCTGTGAAATGACGAAAATACTGGTAATGTTTACAAGTCCGGGTACTTCTGGAGGCGTTTTCACGGGACTGTGCTTTCAAATATTAAGAGTTCATGTTTACAGAGCTCAGAATTGGTGTCTAAAGCCTTTGAATCACGAGAATAGTTTTTATGTTTACAATTTAGGAGGATTGGGTTTGGCGTTTTTTTTGTGTGAATCAGTTAAAATGGTGGCGGTTCCAGTAAACAGTTCTAAGCAAACTGTCTAATTGTGGTAAAACTATTAAAATACACAATGAGAGTTCCGAGAAATGATTAAGAACGTGTAATAAACACCTCAAGTACACGTAAATAGATTCTTACTACCTTTACTGTTGAATTCAATCACGGAGGTTTCGAGTGGAAAGCTGTGAAATGACGAAAATACTGGTAATGTTTACAAGTCCGGGTACTTCGGGTGGCGTTTTCACGGGACTTTGCTTTCAATTATTACGAGTTCATGTTTACAGAGCTCAGAATTGGTGTCTAAAGCCTTGGAATGACGAGAATAGTTTTTATATTTACAATTTTGGAGGATTGGCTTTGGCTTTTTTTGTGTGAATCAGTTATAATGGTGGCGGTTCCAGTAAATACTTCTAAGCAAACTGTCTAATTGTGGTAAAACTGTTAAAATACACAATGAGAGTTCCCAGAAATGATTAAGAACGTGTAATAAACATCTCAAGTACACGTAAATAGATTTTTACTACATTTACTGTCGAATTCAATCACGGAGGTTTCCAGTGGAAAGCTGTGAAATGACGAAAATACTGGTAATATTGACAATTCCGGATACTTCGAGTGGATTTTCACGGTACTGTGCTTTCAAATATTAAGAGTTCATGTTTACAGAGCTCAGAATTGGTGTCTAAAGCCTTGGAATGAGGATAATATTGTTTATGTTTACAAATTAGGAGGATTGGCTTCGGCGCTTTTTTGTGTGTATCATTTAAAATGGTGACGGTTCCAGGAAATACTTCTAAGCAAACTGTCCAATTGTGGTAAAACTGTTAAAATACACAATGAGAGTTCCCAGAAATGATTAAGAACGTTTAATAAACACCTCAAGTACACGTAAATAGATTCTAACTACCTTTCCTGTCGAATTCAATCACGGAGGTTTCCAGTGGAAAGCTGTGAAATGACGAAAATACTGGTAATGTTTACAAGTCCGGGTACTGCGGATGGCATTTTCACGGGACTGCGCTTTCAATTATTACGAGTTCATGTTTACAGAGCTCAGAATTGGTGTCTAAAGCTTTGGAATGACGAGAATAGTTTTTATATTTACAATTTAGGAGGATTGGCTTTGGCTTTTTTTTGTGTTAATCAGTTAAAATGGTGGCGGTTCCAGTAAATACTTCTAAGCAAACTGTCTAATTGTGGTAAAACTGTTAAAATACACAATGAGAGTTCCCAGAAATGATTAAGAACGTGTAATAAACATCTCACGTACACGTAAATAGATTCTTATTACATTTACTGTCGAATTCAATCACGGAGGTTTCCAGTGGAAAGCTGTGAAATGACGAAAATACTGGTAATGTTTACAAGTACGGGTACTTCTGGTGGCGTTTTCACGGGACTGTGCTTTCAAATATTAAGAGTTCATGTTTACAGAGCTCAGAATTGGTGTCTAAAGCCTTTGAATCACGAGAATAGTTTTTGTGTTTACAATTTAGGAGGATTGGCTTTGTCGTTTTTTTTGTGTGAATCAGTTAAAATGGTGGCGTTTCCAGTTAACAGGTCTAAGCAAACTGTCTAATTGTGGTAAAACTATTAAAATACACAATGAGAGTTCCCCGAAATGATTAAGAACGTGTAATAAACATCTCACGTACACGTAAATAGATTCTTACTACATTTACTGTCGAATTCAATCACGGAGGTTTCGAGTGGAAAGCTGTGAAATGACGAAAATACTGGTAATGTTTACAAGTCCGGGTACTTCTGGAGGCGTTTTCACGGGACTGTGCTTTCAAATATTAAGAGTTCATGTTTACAGAGCTCAGAATTGGTGTCTAAAGCCTTTGAATCACGAGAATAGTTTTTGTGTTTACAATTTAGGAGGATTGGCTTTGTCGTTTTTTTTGTGTGAATCAGTTAAAATGGTGGCGTTTCCAGTTAACAGGTCTAAGCAAACTGTCTAATTGTGGTAAAACTATTTAAATACACAATGAGAGTTCCCCGAAATGATTAAGAACGTGTAATAAACATCTCAAGTACACGTAAATAGATTCTTACTACATTTACTGTCGAATTCAATCACGGAGGTTTCCAGTGGAAAGCTGTGAAATGATGAAAATACTGGTAATGTTTACAAGTCCGGATACTTCTGGAGGCGTTTTCACGGGACTGTGCTTTCAAATATTAAGAGTTCATGTTTACAGAGCTCAGAATTGGTGTCTAAAGCCTTTGAATCACGAGAATAGTTTTTATGTTTACAATTTAGGAGGATTGGCTTTGGCGTTTTTTTTGTGTGAATCAGTTAAAATGGTGGCGGTTCCAGTAAACAGTTCTAAGCAAACTGTCTAATTGTGGTAAAACTATTAAAATACACAATGAGAGTTCCGAGAAATGATTAAGAACGTGTAATAAACACCTCAAGTACACGTAAATAGATTCTTACTACCTTTACTGTTGAATTCAATCACGGAGGTTTCGAGTGGAAAGCTGTGAAATGACGAAAATACTGGTAATGTTTACAAGTCCGGGTACTTCGGGTGGCGTTTTCACGGGACTTTGCTTTCAATTATTACGAGTTCATGTTTACAGAGCTCAGAATTGGTGTCTAAACCCTTGGAATGACGAGAATAGTTTTTATATTTACAATTTTGGAGGATTGGCTTTGGCTTTTTTTGTGTGAATCAGTTAAAATGGTGGCGGTTCCAGTAAACACTTCTAAGCAAACTGTCTAATTGTGGTAAAACTGTGAAAATACACAATGATAGTTCCCAGAAATGATTAAGAACGTGTAATAAACACCTCAAGTACACGTAAATAGATTCTTACTACATTTACTGTCGAATTCAACACGGAGGTTTCGAATGGAAAGCTGTGAAATGACGAAAATACTGGTAATGTTTACAAGTACGGGTACTTCTGGTGGCGTTTTCACGATACTGTGCTTTCAAATATTAAGAGTTCATGTTTACAGAGCTCAGAATAGGTGTCTAAAGCCTTGGAATGAGGATAATATTGTTTATGTTTACAATTTAGGAGGATTGGCTTCGGCGCTTTTTTGTGTGTATCATTTAAAATGGTGACGGTTCCAGGAAATACTTCTAAGCAAACTGTCCAATTGTGGTAAAACTGTTAAAATACACAATGAGAGTTCCCAGAAATGATTAAGAACGTTTAATAAACACCTCAAGTACACGTAAATAGATTCTAACTACCTTTCCTGTCGAATTCAATCACGGAGGTTTCCAGTGGAAAGCTGTGAAATGACGAAAATACTGGTAACGTTTACAAGTCCGGGTACTGCGGATGGCATTATCACGGGACTGCGCTTTCAATTATTACGAGTTCATGTTTACAGAGCTCAGAATTGGTGTCTAAAGCTTTGGAATGACGAGAATAGTTTTTATATTTACAATTTAGGAGGATTGGCTTTGGCTTTTTTTTGTGTTAATCAGTTAAAATTGTGGCGGTTCCAGTAAATACTTCTAAGCAAACTGTCTAATTGTGGTAAAACTGTTAAAATACACAATGAGAGTTCCCAGAAATGATTAAGAACGTGTAATAAACATCTCACGTACACGTAAATAGATTCTTATTACATTTACTGTCGAATTCAATCACGGAGGTTTCCAGTGGAAAGCTGTGAAATGACGAAAATACTGGTAATGTTTACAAGTACGGGTACTTCTGGTGGCGTTTTCACGGGACTGTGCTTTCAAATATTAAGAGTTCATGTTTACAGAGCTCAGAATTGGTGTCTAAAGCCTTTGAATCACGAGAATAGTTTTTGTGTTTACAATTTAGGAGGATTGGCTTTGTCGTTTTTTTTGTGTGAATCAGTTAAAATGGTGGCGTTTCCAGTTAACAGGTCTAAGCAAACTGTCTAATTGTGGTAAAACTATTAAAATACACAATGAGAGTTCCCCGAAATGATTAAGAACGTGTAATAAACATCTCAAGTACACGTAAATAGATTCTTACTACATTTACTGTCGAATTCAATCACGGAGGTTTCGAGTGGAAAGCTGTGAAATGACGAAAATACTGGTAATGTTTACAAGTCCGGGTACTTCTGGAGGCGTTTTCACGGGACTGTGCTTTCAAATATTAAGAGTTCATGTTTACAGAGCTCAGAATTGGTGTCTAAAGCCTTTGAATCACGAGAATAGTTTTTGTGTTTACAATTTAGGAGGATTGGCTTTGTCGTTTTTTTTGTGTGAATCTGTTAAAATGGTGGCGTTTCCAGTTAACAGGTCTAAGCAAACTGTCTAATTGTGGTAAAACTATTAAAATACACAATGATAGTTCCCAGAAATGATTAAGAACGTGTAATAAACACCTCAAGTACACGTAAATAGATTCTTACTACATTTACTGTCGAATTCAACACGGAGGTTTCGAATGGAAAGCTGTGAAATGACGAAAATACTGGTAATGTTTACAAGTACGGGTACTTCTGGTGGCGTTTTCACGATACTGTGCTTTCAAATATTAAGAGTTCATGTTTACAGAGCTCAGAATAGGTGTCTAAAGCCTTGGAATGAGGATAATATTGTTTATGTTTACAATTTAGGAGGATTGGCTTCGGCGCTTTTTTGTGTGTATCATTTAAAATGGTGACGGTTCCAGGAAATACCTCTAAGCAAACTGTCCAATTGTGGTAAAACTGTTAAAATACACAATGAGAGTTCCCAGAAATGATTAAGAACGTTTAATAAACACCTCAAGTACACGTAAATAGATTCTAACTACCTTTCCTGTCGAATTCAATCACGGAGGTTTCCAGTGGAAAGCTGTGAAATGACGAAAATACTGGTAATGTTTACAAGTCCGGGTACTGCGGATGGCATTATCACGGGACTGCGCTTTCAATTATTACGAGTTCATGTTTACAGAGCTCAGAATTGGTGTCTAAAGCTTTGGAATGACGAGAATAGTTTTTATATTTACAATTTAGGAGGATTGGCTTTGGCTTTTTTTTGTGTTAATCAGTTAAAATGGTGGCGGTTCCAGTAAATACTTCTAAGCAAACTGTCTAATTGTGGTAAAACTGTTAAAATACACAATGAGAGTTCCCAGAAATGATTAAGAACGTGTAATAAACATCTCACGTACACGTAAATAGATTCTTATTACATTTACTGTCGAATTCAATCACGGAGGTTTCCAGTGGAAAGCTGTGAAATGACGAAAATACTGGTAATGTTTACAAGTACGGGTACTTCTGGTGGCGTTTTCACGGGACTGTGCTTTCAAATATTAAGAGTTCATGTTTACAGAGCTCAGAATTGGTGTCTAAAGCCTTTGAATCACGAGAATAGTTTTTGTGTTTACAATTTAGGAGGATTGGCTTTGTCGTTTTTTTTGTGTGAATCAGTTAAAATGGTGGCGTTTCCAGTTAACAGGTCTAAGCAAACTGTCTAATTGTGGTAAAACTATTAAAATACACAATGAGAGTTCCCCGAAATGATTAAGAACGTGTAATAAACATCTCAAGTACACGTAAATAGATTCTTACTACATTTACTGTCGAATTCAATCACGGAGGTTTCGAGTGGAAAGCTGTGAAATGACGAAAATACTGGTAATGTTTACAAGTCCGGGTACTTCTGGAGGCGTTTTCACGGGACTGTGCTTTCAAATATTAAGAGTTCATGTTTACAGAGCTCAGAATTGGTGTCTAAAGCCTTTGAATCACGAGAATAGTTTTTGTGTTTACAATTTAGGAGGATTGGCTTTGTCGTTTTTTTTGTGTGAATCTGTTAAAATGGTGGCGTTTCCAGTTAACAGGTCTAAGCAAACTGTCTAATTGTGGTAAAACTATTAAAATACACAATGATAGTTCCCAGAAATGATTAAGAACGTGTAATAAACACCTCAAGTACACGTAAATAGATTCTTACTACATTTACTGTCGAATTCAACACGGAGGTTTCGAATGGAAAGCTGTGAAATGACGAAAATACTGGTAATGTTTACAAGTACGGGTACTTCTGGTGGCGTTTTCACGATACTGTGCTTTCAAATATTAAGAGTTCATGTTTACAGAGCTCAGAATAGGTGTCTAAAGCCTTGGAATGAGGATAATATTGTTTATGTTTACAATTTAGGAGGATTGGCTTCGGCGCTTTTTTGTGTGTATCATTTAAAATGGTGACGGTTCCAGGAAATACTTCTAAGCAAACTGTCCAATTGTGGTAAAACTGTTAAAATACACAATGAGAGTTCCCAGAAATGATTAAGAACGTTTAATAAACACCTCAAGTACACGTAAATAGATTCTAACTACCTTTCCTGTCGAATTCAATCACGGAGGTTTCCAGTGGAAAGCTGTGAAATGACGAAAATACTGGTAATGTTTACAAGTCCGGGTACTGCGGATGGCATTTTCACGGGACTGCGCTTTCAATTATTACGAGTTCATGTTTACAGAGCTCAGAATTGGTGTCTAAAGCTTTGGAATGACGAGAATAGTTTTTATATTTACAATTTAGGAGGATTGGCTTTGGCTTTTTTTTGTGTTAATCAGTTAAAATGGTGGCGGTTCCAGTAAATACTTCTAAGCAAACTGTCTAATTGTGGTAAAACTGTTAAAATACACAATGAGAGTTCCCAGAAATGATTAAGAACGTGTAATAAACATCTCACGTACACGTAAATAGATTCTTATTACATTTACTGTCGAATTCAATCACGGAGGTTTCCAGTGGAAAGCTGTGAAATGACGAAAATACTGGTAATGTTTACAAGTACGGGTACTTCTGGTGGCGTTTTCACGGGACTGTGCTTTCAAATATTAAGAGTTCATGTTTACAGAGCTCAGAATTGGTGTCTAAAGCCTTTGAATCACGAGAATAGTTTTTGTGTTTACAATTTAGGAGGATTGGCTTTGTCGTTTTTTTTGTGTGAATCAGTTAAAATGGTGGCGTTTCCAGTTAACAGGTCTAAGCAAACTGTCTAATTGTGGTAAAACTATTAAAATACACAATGAGAGTTCCCCGAAATGATTAAGAACGTGTAATAAACATCTCACGTACACGTAAATAGATTCTTACTACATTTACTGTCGAATTCAATCACGGAGGTTTCGAGTGGAAAGCTGTGAAATGACGAAAATACTGGTAATGTTTACAAGTCCGGGTACTTCTGGAGGCGTTTTCACGGGACTGTGCTTTCAAATATTAAGAGTTCATGTTTACAGAGCTCAGAATTGGTGTCTAAAGCCTTTGAATCACGAGAATAGTTTTTGTGTTTACAATTTAGGAGGATTGGCTTTGTCGTTTTTTTTGTGTGAATCTGTTAAAATGGTGGCGTTTCCAGTTAACAGGTCTAAGCAAACTGTCTAATTGTGGTAAAACTATTAAAATACACAATGAGAGTTCCCCGAAATGATTAAGAACATGTAATAAACATCTCAAGTACACGTAAATAGATTCTAACTACCTTTCCTGTCGAATTCAATCACGGAGGTTTCCAGTGGAAAGCTGTGAAATGACGAAAATACTGGTAATGTTTACAAGTCCGGGTACTTCTGGAGGCGTTTTCACGGGACTGTGCTTTCAAATATTAAGAGTTCATGTTTACAGAGCTCAGAATTGGTGTCTAAAGCCTTTGAATCACGAGAATAGTTTTTATGTTTACAATTTAGGAGGATTGGGTTTGGCGTTTTTTTTGTGTGAATCAGTTAAAATGGTGGCGGTTCCAGTAAACAGTTCTAAGCAAACTGTCTAATTGTGGTAAAACTATTAAAATACACAATGAGAGTTCCGAGAAATGATTAAGAACGTGTAATAAACACCTCAAGTACACGTAAATAGATTCTTACTACCTTTACTGTTGAATTCAATCACGGAGGTTTCGAGTGGAAAGCTGTGAAATGACGAAAATACTGGTAATGTTTACAAGTCCGGGTACTTCGGGTGGCGTTTTCACGGGACTTTGCTTTCAATTATTACGAGTTCATGTTTACAGAGCTCAGAATTGGTGTCTAAAGCCTTGGAATGACGAGAATAGTTTTTATATTTACAATTTTGGAGGATTGGCTTTGGCTTTTTTTGTGTGAATCAGTTATAATGGTGGCGGTTCCAGTAAATACTTCTAAGCAAACTGTCTAATTGTGGTAAAACTGTTAAAATACACAATGAGAGTTCCCAGAAATGATTAAGAACGTGTAATAAACATCTCAAGTACACGTAAATAGATTTTTACTACATTTACTGTCGAATTCAATCACGGAGGTTTCCAGTGGAAAGCTGTGAAATGACGAAAATACTGGTAATATTGACAATTCCGGATACTTCGAGTGGATTTTCACGGTACTGTGCTTTCAAATATTAAGAGTTCATGTTTACAGAGCTCAGAATTGGTGTCTAAAGCCTTGGAATGAGGATAATATTGTTTATGTTTACAAATTAGGAGGATTGGCTTCGGCGCTTTTTTGTGTGTATCATTTAAAATGGTGACGGTTCCAGGAAATACTTCTAAGCAAACTGTCCAATTGTGGTAAAACTGTTAAAATACACAATGAGAGTTCCCAGAAATGATTAAGAACGTTTAATAAACACCTCAAGTACACGTAAATAGATTTTAACTACCTTTCCTGTCGAATTCAATCACGGAGGTTTCCAGTGGAAAGCTGTGAAATGACGAAAATACTGGTAATGTTTACAAGTCCGGGTACTGCGGATGGCATTTTCACGGGACTGCGCTTTCAATTATTACGAGTTCATGTTTACAGAGCTCAGAATTGGTGTCTAAAGCTTTGGAATGACGAGAATAGTTTTTATATTTACAATTTAGGAGGATTGGCTTTGGCTTTTTTTTGTGTTAATCAGTTAAAATGGTGGCGGTTCCAGTAAATACTTCTAAGCAAACTGTCTAATTGTGGTAAAACTGTTAAAATACACAATGAGAGTTCCCAGAAATGATTAAGAACGTGTAATAAACATCTCACGTACACGTAAATAGATTCTTATTACATTTACTGTCGAATTCAATCACGGAGGTTTCCAGTGGAAAGCTGTGAAATGACGAAAATACTGGTAATGTTTACAAGTACGGGTACTTCTGGTGGCGTTTTCACGGGACTGTGCTTTCAAATATTAAGAGTTCATGTTTACAGAGCTCAGAATTGGTGTCTAAAGCCTTTGAATCACGAGAATAGTTTTTGTGTTTACAATTTAGGAGGATTGGCTTTGTCGTTTTTTTTGTGTGAATCAGTTAAAATGGTGGCGTTTCCAGTTAACAGGTCTAAGCAAACTGTCTAATTGTGGTAAAACTATTAAAATACACAATGAGAGTTCCCCGAAATGATTAAGAACGTGTAATAAACATCTCACGTACACGTAAATAGATTCTTACTACATTTACTGTCGAATTCAATCACGGAGGTTTCGAGTGGAAAGCTGTGAAATGACGAAAATACTGGTAATGTTTACAAGTCCGGGTACTTCTGGAGGCGTTTTCACGGGACTGTGCTTTCAAATATTAAGAGTTCATGTTTACAGAGCTCAGAATTGGTGTCTAAAGCCTTTGAATCACGAGAATAGTTTTTGTGTTTACAATTTAGGAGGATTGGCTTTGTCGTTTTTTTTTGTGAATCTGTTAAAATGGTGGCGTTTCCAGTTAACAGGTCTAAGCAAACTGTCTAATTGTGGTAAAACTATTAAAATACACAATGAGAGTTCCCCGAAATGATTAAGAACATGTAATAAACATCTCAAGTACACGTAAATAGATTCTAACTACCTTTCCTGTCGAATTCAATCACGGAGGTTTCCAGTGGAAAGCTGTGAAATGACGAAAATACTGGTAATGTTTACAAGTCCGGGTACTTCTGGAGGCGTTTTCACGGGACTGTGCTTTCAAATATTAAGAGTTCATGTTTACAGAGCTCAGAATTGGTGTCTAAAGCCTTTGAATCACGAGAATAGTTTTTGTGTTTACAATTTAGGAGGATTGGCTTTGTCGTTTTTTTTGTGTGAATCTGTTAAAATGGTGGCGTTTCCAGTTAACAGGTCTAAGCAAACTGTCTAATTGTGGTAAAACTATTAAAATACACAATGATAGTTCCCAGAAATGATTAAGAACGTGTAATAAACACCTCAAGTACACGTAAATAGATTCTTACTACATTTACTGTCGAATTCAACACGGAGGTTTCGAATGGAAAGCTGTGAAATGACGAAAATACTGGTAATGTTTACAAGTACGGGTACTTCTGGTGGCGTTTTCACGATACTGTGCTTTCAAATATTAAGAGTTCATGTTTACAGAGCTCAGAATAGGTGTCTAAAGCCTTGGAATGAGGATAATATTGTTTATGTTTACAATTTAGGAGGATTGGCTTCGGCGCTTTTTTGTGTGTATCATTTAAAATGGTGACGGTTCCAGGAAATACTTCTAAGCAAACTGTCCAATTGTGGTAAAACTGTTAAAATACACAATGAGAGTTCCCAGAAATGATTAAGAACGTTTAATAAACACCTCAAGTACACGTAAATAGATTCTAACTACCTTTCCTGTCGAATTCAATCACGGAGGTTTCCAGTGGAAAGCTGTGAAATGACGAAAATACTGGTAATGTTTACAAGTCCGGGTACTGCGGATGGCATTATCACGGGACTGCGCTTTCAATTATTACGAGTTCATGTTTACAGAGCTCAGAATTGGTGTCTAAAGCTTTGGAATGACGAGAATAGTTTTTATATTTACAATTTAGGAGGATTGGCTTTGGCTTTTTTTTGTGTTAATCAGTTAAAATGGTGGCGGTTCCAGTAAATACTTCTAAGCAAACTGTCTAATTGTGGTAAAACTGTTAAAATACACAATGAGAGTTCCCAGAAATGATTAAGAACGTGTAATAAACATCTCACGTACACGTAAATAGATTCTTATTACATTTACTGTCGAATTCAATCACGGAGGTTTCCAGTGGAAAGCTGTGAAATGACGAAAATACTGGTAATGTTTACAAGTACGGGTACTTCTGGTGGCGTTTTCACGGGACTGTGCTTTCAAATATTAAGAGTTCATGTTTACAGAGCTCAGAATTGGTGTCTAAAGCCTTTGAATCACGAGAATAGTTTTTGTGTTTACAATTTAGGAGGATTGGCTTTGTCGTTTTTTTTGTGTGAATCAGTTAAAATGGTGGCGTTTCCAGTTAACAGGTCTAAGCAAACTGTCTAATTGTGGTAAAACTATTAAAATACACAATGAGAGTTCCCCGAAATGATTAAGAACGTGTAATAAACATCTCAAGTACACGTAAATAGATTCTAACTACCTTTCCTGTCGAATTCAATCACGGAGGTTTCGAGTGGAAAGCTGTGAAATGACGAAAATACTGGTAATGTTTACAAGTCCGGGTACTTCGGGTGGCGTTTTCACGGGACTGTGCTTTCAAATATTAAGAGTTCATGTTTACAGAGCTCAGAATTGGTGTCTAAAGCCTTGGAATGACGAGAATAGTTTTTGTGTTTACAATTTAGGAGGATTGGCTTTGTCGTTTTTTGTGTGAATCAGTTAAAATGGTGGCGGTTCCAGTAAATACTTCTAAGCAAACTGTCTAATTGTGGTAAAACTGTTAAAATACACAATGAGAGTCCCCAGAAATGATTAAGAACGTGTAATAAACATCTCAAGTACACGTAAATAGATTCTTACTACATTTACTGTCGAATTCAATCACGGAGGTTTTGAGTGGAAAGCTGTGAAATGACGAAAATACTGGTAATGTTTACAAGTACGGGTACTTCTGGTGGCGTTTTCACGGGACTGTGCTTTCAAATATTAAGAGTTCATGTTTACAGAGCTCAGAATTGGTGTCTAAAGCCTTTGAATCACGAGAATAGTTTTTATGTTTACAATTTAGGAGGATTGGCTTTGTCGTTTTTTTTGTGTGAATCAGTTAAAATGGTGGCGTTTCCAGTTAACAGTTCTAAGCAAACTGTCTAATTGTGGTAAAACTATTAAAATACACAATGAGAGTTCCCAGAAATGATTAAGAACGTGTAATAAACATCTCAAGTACACGTGAATAGATACTTACTACATTTACTGTCGAATTCAATCACGAGGTTTCCCGTGGAAAGCTGTGAAATGACGAAAATACTGGTAATGTTTACAAGTACGGGTACTTCTGGTGGCGTTTTCACATGACTGTGCTTTCAATTATTACGAGTTCATGTTTATAGAGCTCAGAATTGGTGTCTAAAGCCTTGGAATGACGAGAATAGTTTTTATGTTTACAATTTAGGAGGATTTGCTTTGTCGTTTCTTTGTGTTAATCAGTTAAAATGGTGGCGGTTCCAGTAAACCCTTCTAAGCAAACTGTCTAATTGTGGTAAAACTGTTAAAATACACAATGATAGTTCCCAGAAATGAATAAGAACGTGTAATAAACACCTCAAGTACACGTAAATAGATTCTTACTACATTTACTGTCGAATTCAACACGGAGGTTTCGAATGGAAAGCTGTGAAATGACGAAAATACTGGTAATGTTTACAAGTACGGGTACTTCTGGTGGCGTTTTCACGGTACTGTGCTTTCAAATATTAAGAGTTCATGTTTACAGAGCTCAGAATTGGTGTCTAAAGCCTTGGAATTAGGATAATATTGTTTATGTTTACAATTTAGGAGGATTGGCTTCGGCGCTTTTTTGTGTGTATCATTTAAAATGGTGACGGTTCCAGGAAATACTTCTAAGCAAACTGTCCAATTGTGGTAAAACTGTTAAAATACACAATGAGAGTTCCCAGAAATGATTAAGAACGTTTAATAAACACCTCAAGTACACGTAAATAGATTCTAACTACCTTTCCTGTCGAATTCAATCACGGAGGTTTCCAGTGGAAAGCTGTGAAATGACGAAAATACTGGTAATGTTTACAAGTACGGGTACTTCTGGTGGCGTTTTCACGGGACTGTGCTTTCAAATATTAAGAGTTCATGTTTACAGAGCTCAGAATTGGTGTCTAAAGCCTTTGAATCACGAGAATAGTTTTTGTGTTTACAATTTAGGAGGATTGGCTTTGTCGTTTTTTTTGTGTGAATCAGTTAAAATGGTGGCGTTTCCAGTTAACAGGTCTAAGCAAACTGTCTAATTGTGGTAAAACTATTAAAATACACAATGAGAGTTCCCCGAAATGATTAAGAACGTGTAATAAACATCTCAAGTACACGTAAATAGATTCTTACTACATTTACTGTCGAATTCAATCACGGAGGTTTCGAGTGGAAAGCTGTGAAATGACGAAAATACTGGTAATGTTTACAAGTCCGGGTACTTCTGGAGGCGTTTTCACGGGACTGTGCTTTCAAATATTAAGAGTTCATGTTTACAGAGCTCAGAATTGGTGTCTAAAGCCTTTGAATCACGAGAATAGTTTTTGTGTTTACAATTTAGGAGGATTGGCTTTGTCGTTTTTTTTGTGTGAATCTGTTAAAATGGTGGCGTTTCCAGTTAACAGGTCTAAGCAAACTGTCTAATTGTGGTAAAACTATTAAAATACACAATGATAGTTCCCAGAAATGATTAAGAACGTGTAATAAACACCTCAAGTACACGTAAATAGATTCTTACTACATTTACTGTCGAATTCAACACGGAGGTTTCGAATGGAAAGCTGTGAAATGACGAAAATACTGGTAATGTTTACAAGTACGGGTACTTCTGGTGGCGTTTTCACGATACTGTGCTTTCAAATATTAAGAGTTCATGTTTACAGAGCTCAGAATAGGTGTCTAAAGCCTTGGAATGAGGATAATATTGTTTATGTTTACAATTTAGGAGGATTGGCTTCGGCGCTTTTTTGTGTGTATCATTTAAAATGGTGACGGTTCCAGGAAATACTTCTAAGCAAACTGTCCAATTGTGGTAAAACTGTTAAAATACACAATGAGAGTTCCCAGAAATGATTAAGAACGTTTAATAAACACCTCAAGTACACGTAAATAGATTCTAACTACCTTTCCTGTCGAATTCAATCACGGAGGTTTCCAGTGGAAAGCTGTGAAATGACGAAAATACTGGTAATGTTTACAAGTCCGGGTACTGCGGATGGCATTATCACGGGACTGCGCTTTCAATTATTACGAGTTCATGTTTACAGAGCTCAGAATTGGTGTCTAAAGCTTTGGAATGACGAGAATAGTTTTTATATTTACAATTTAGGAGGATTGGCTTTGGCTTTTTTTTGTGTTAATCAGTTAAAATGGTGGCGGTTCCAGTAAATACTTCTAAGCAAACTGTCTAATTGTGGTAAAACTGTTAAAATACACAATGAGAGTTCCCAGAAATGATTAAGAACGTGTAATAAACATCTCACGTACACGTAAATAGATTCTTATTACATTTACTGTCGAATTCAATCACGGAGGTTTCCAGTGGAAAGCTGTGAAATGACGAAAATACTGGTAATGTTTACAAGTACGGGTACTTCTGGTGGCGTTTTCACGGGACTGTGCTTTCAAATATTAAGAGTTCATGTTTACAGAGCTCAGAATTGGTGTCTAAAGCCTTTGAATCACGAGAATAGTTTTTGTGTTTACAATTTAGGAGGATTGGCTTTGTCGTTTTTTTTGTGTGAATCAGTTAAAATGGTGGCGTTTCCAGTTAACAGGTCTAAGCAAACTGTCTAATTGTGGTAAAACTATTAAAATACACAATGAGAGTTCCCCGAAATGATTAAGAACGTGTAATAAACATCTCAAGTACACGTAAATAGATTCTAACTACCTTTCCTGTCGAATTCAATCACGGAGGTTTCGAGTGGAAAGCTGTGAAATGACGAAAATACTGGTAATGTTTACAAGTCCGGGTACTTCGGGTGGCGTTTTCACGGGACTGTGCTTTCAAATATTAAGAGTTCATGTTTACAGAGCTCAGAATTGGTGTCTAAAGCCTTGGAATGACGAGAATAGTTTTTGTGTTTACAATTTAGGAGGATTGGCTTTGTCGTTTTTTGTGTCAATCAGTTAAAATGGTGGCGGTTCCAGTAAATACTTCTAAGCAAACTGTCTAATTGTGGTAAAACTGTTAAAATACACAATGAGAGTCCCCAGAAATGATTAAGAACGTGTAATAAACATCTCAAGTACACGTAAATAGATTCTTACTACATTTACTGTCGAATTCAATCACGGAGGTTTTGAGTGGAAAGCTGTGAAATGACGAAAATACTGGTAATGTTTACAAGTACGGGTACTTCTGGTGGCGTTTTCACGGGACTGTGCTTTCAAATATTAAGAGTTCATGTTTACAGAGCTCAGAATTGGTGTCTAAAGCCTTTGAATCACGAGAATAGTTTTTATGTTTACAATTTAGGAGGATTGGCTTTGTCGTTTTTTTTGTGTGAATCAGTTAAAATGGTGGCGTTTCCAGTTAACAGTTCTAAGCAAACTGTCTAATTGTGGTAAAACTATTAAAATACACAATGAGAGTTCCCAGAAATGATTAAGAACGTGTAATAAACATCTCAAGTACACGTGAATAGATTCTTACTACATTTACTGTCGAATTCAATCACGAGGTTTCCCGTGGAAAGCTGTGAAATGACGAAAATACTGGTAATGTTTACAAGTACGGGTACTTCTGGTGGCGTTTTCACGGGACTGTGCTTTCAATTATTACGAGTTCATGTTTATAGAGCTCAGAATTGGTGTCTAAAGCTTTGGAATGACGAGAATAGTTTTTATGTTTACAATTTAGGAGGATTTGCTTTGTCGTTTCTTTGTGTTAATCAGTTAAAATGGTGGCGGTTCCAGTAAACCCTTCTAAGCAAACTGTCTAATTGTGGTAAAACTGTTAAAATACACAATGATAGTTCCCAGAAATGAATAAGAACGTGTAATAAACACCTCAAGTACACGTAAATAGATTCTTACTACATTTACTGTCGAATTCAACACGGAGGTTTCGAATGGAAAGCTGTGAAATGACGAAAATACTGGTAATGTTTACAAGTACGGGTACTTCTGGTGGCGTTTTCACGGTACTGTGCTTTCAAATATTAAGAGTTCATGTTTACAGAGCTCAGAATTGGTGTCTAAAGCCTTGGAATGAGGATAATATTGTTTATGTTTACAATTTAGGAGGATTGGCTTCGGCGCTTTTTTGTGTGTATCATTTAAAATGGTGACGGTTCCAGGAAATACTTCTAAGCAAACTGTCCAATTGTGGTAAAACTGTTAAAATACACAATGAGAGTTCCCAGAAATGATTAAGAACGTTTAATAAACACCTCAAGTACACGTAAATAGATTCTAACTACCTTTCCTGTCGAATTCAATCACGGAGGTTTCCAGTGGAAAGCTGTGAAATGACGAAAATACTGGTAATGTTTACAAGTCCGGGTACTTCTGGAGGCGTTTTCACGGGACTGTGCTTTCAAATATTAAGAGTTCATGTTTACAGAGCTCAGAATTGGTGTCTAAAGCCTTTGAATCACGAGAATAGTTTTTGTGTTTACAATTTAGGAGGATTGGCTTTGTCGTTTTTTTTGTGTGAATCTGTTAAAATGGTGGCGTTTCCAGTTAACAGGTCTAAGCAAACTGTCTAATTGTGGTAAAACTATTAAAATACACAATGATAGTTCCCAGAAATGATTAAGAACGTGTAATAAACACCTCAAGTACACGTAAATAGATTCTTACTACATTTACTGTCGAATTCAACACGGAGGTTTCGAATGGAAAGCTGTGAAATGACGAAAATACTGGTAATGTTTACAAGTACGGGTACTTCTGGTGGCGTTTTCACGATACTGTGCTTTCAAATATTAAGAGTTCATGTTTACAGAGCTCAGAATAGGTGTCTAAAGCCTTGGAATGAGGATAATATTGTTTATGTTTACAATTTAGGAGGATTGGCTTCGGCGCTTTTTTGTGTGTATCATTTAAAATGGTGACGGTTCCAGGAAATACTTCTAAGCAAACTGTCCAATTGTGGTAAAACTGTTAAAATACACAATGAGAGTTCCCAGAAATGATTAAGAACGTTTAATAAACACCTCAAGTACACGTAAATAGATTCTAACTACCTTTCCTGTCGAATTCAATCACGGAGGTTTCCAGTGGAAAGCTGTGAAATGACGAAAATACTGGTAATGTTTACAAGTCCGGGTACTGCGGATGGCATTTTCACGGGACTGCGCTTTCAATTATTACGAGTTCATGTTTACAGAGCTCAGAATTGGTGTCTAAAGCTTTGGAATGACGAGAATAGTTTTTATATTTACAATTTAGGAGGATTGGCTTTGGCTTTTTTTTGTGTTAATCAGTTAAAATGGTGGCGGTTCCAGTAAATACTTCTAAGCAAACTGTCTAATTGTGGTAAAACTGTTAAAATACACAATGAGAGTTCCCAGAAATGATTAAGAACGTGTAATAAACATCTCACGTACACGTAAATAGATTCTTATTACATTTACTGTCGAATTCAATCACGGAGGTTTCCAGTGGAAAGCTGTGAAATGACGAAAATACTGGTAATGTTTACAAGTACGGGTACTTCTGGTGGCGTTTTCACGGGACTGTGCTTTCAAATATTAAGAGTTCATGTTTACAGAGCTCAGAATTGGTGTCTAAAGCCTTTGAATCACGAGAATAGTTTTTGTGTTTACAATTTAGGAGGATTGGCTTTGTCGTTTTTTTTGTGTGAATCAGTTAAAATGGTGGCGTTTCCAGTTAACAGGTCTAAGCAAACTGTCTAATTGTGGTAAAACTATTAAAATACACAATGAGAGTTCCCCGAAATGATTAAGAACGTGTAATAAACATCTCACGTACACGTAAATAGATTCTTACTACATTTACTGTCGAATTCAATCACGGAGGTTTCGAGTGGAAAGCTGTGAAATTACGAAAATACTGGTAATGTTTACAAGTCCGGGTACTTCTGGAGGCGTTTTCACGGGACTGTGCTTTCAAATATTAAGAGTTCATGTTTACAGAGCTCAGAATTGGTGTCTAAAGCCTTTGAATCACGAGAATAGTTTTTGTGTTTACAATTTAGGAGGATTGGCTTTGTCGTTTTTTTTGTGTGAATCTGTTAAAATGGTGGCGTTTCCAGTTAACAGGTCTAAGCAAACTGTCTAATTGTGGTAAAACTATTAAAATACACAATGAGAGTTCCCCGAAATGATTAAGAACATGTAATAAACATCTCAAGTACACGTAAATAGATTCTAACTACCTTTCCTGTCGAATTCAATCACGGAGGTTTCCAGTGGAAAGCTGTGAAATGACGAAAATACTGGTAATGTTTACAAGTCCGGGTACTTCTGGAGGCGTTTTCACGGGACTGTGCTTTCAAATATTAAGAGTTCATGTTTACAGAGCTCAGAATTGGTGTCTAAAGCCTTTGAATCACGAGAATAGTTTTTATGTTTACAATTTAGGAGGATTGGGTTTGGCGTTTTTTTTGTGTGAATCAGTTAAAATGGTGGCGGTTCCAGTAAACAGTTCTAAGCAAACTGTCTAATTGTGGTAAAACTATTAAAATACACAATGAGAGTTCCGAGAAATGATTAAGAACGTGTAATAAACACCTCAAGTACACGTAAATAGATTCTTACTACCTTTACTGTTGAATTCAATCACGGAGGTTTCGAGTGGAAAGCTGTGAAATGACGAAAATACTGGTAATGTTTACAAGTCCGGGTACTTCGGGTGGCGTTTTCACGGGACTTTGCTTTCAATTATTACGAGTTCATGTTTACAGAGCTCAGAATTGGTGTCTAAAGCCTTGGAATGACGAGAATAGTTTTTATATTTACAATTTTGGAGGATTGGCTTTGGCTTTTTTTGTGTGAATCAGTTATAATGGTGGCGGTTCCAGTAAATACTTCTAAGCAAACTGTCTAATTGTGGTAAAACTGTTAAAATACACAATGAGAGTTCCCAGAAATGATTAAGAACGTGTAATAAACATCTCAAGTACACGTAAATAGATTTTTACTACATTTACTGTCGAATTCAATCACGGAGGTTTCCAGTGGAAAGCTGTGAAATGACGAAAATACTGGTAATATTGACAATTCCGGATACTTCGAGTGGATTTTCACGGTACTGTGCTTTCAAATATTAAGAGTTCATGTTTACAGAGCTCAGAATTGGTGTCTAAAGCCTTGGAATGAGGATAATATTGTTTATGTTTACAAATTAGGAGGATTGGCTTCGGCGCTTTTTTGTGTGTATCATTTAAAATGGTGACGGTTCCAGGAAATACTTCTAAGCAAACTGTCCAATTGTGGTAAAACTGTTAAAATACACAATGAGAGTTCCCAGAAATGATTAAGAACGTTTAATAAACACCTCAAGTACACGTAAATAGATTCTAACTACCTTTCCTGTCGAATTCAATCACGGAGGTTTCCAGTGGAAAGCTGTGAAATGACGAAAATACTGGTAATGTTTACAAGTCCGGGTACTGCGGATGGCATTTTCACGGGACTGCGCTTTCAATTATTACGAGTTCATGTTTACAGAGCTCAGAATTGGTGTCTAAAGCTTTGGAATGACGAGAATAGTTTTTATATTTACAATTTAGGAGGATTGGCTTTGGCTTTTTTTTGTGTTAATCAGTTAAAATGGTGGCGGTTCCAGTAAATACTTCTAAGCAAACTGTCTAATTGTGGTAAAACTGTTAAAATACACAATGAGAGTTCCCAGAAATGATTAAGAACGTGTAATAAACATCTCACGTACACGTAAATAGATTCTTATTACATTTACTGTCGAATTCAATCACGGAGGTTTCCAGTGGAAAGCTGTGAAATGACGAAAATACTGGTAATGTTTACAAGTACGGGTACTTCTGGTGGCGTTTTCACGGGACTGTGCTTTCAAATATTAAGAGTTCATGTTTACAGAGCTCAGAATTGGTGTCTAAAGCCTTTGAATCACGAGAATAGTTTTTGTGTTTACAATTTAGGAGGATTGGCTTTGTCGTTTTTTTTGTGTGAATCAGTTAAAATGGTGGCGTTTCCAGTTAACAGGTCTAAGCAAACTGTCTAATTGTGGTAAAACTATTAAAATACACAATGAGAGTTCCCCGAAATGATTAAGAACGTGTAATAAACATCTCACGTACACGTAAATAGATTCTTACTACATTTACTGTCGAATTCAATCACGGAGGTTTCGAGTGGAAAGCTGTGAAATGACGAAAATACTGGTAATGTTTACAAGTCCGGGTACTTCTGGAGGCGTTTTCACGGGACTGTGCTTTCAAATATTAAGAGTTCATGTTTACAGAGCTCAGAATTGGTGTCTAAAGCCTTTGAATCACGAGAATAGTTTTTGTGTTTACAATTTAGGAGGATTGGCTTTGTCGTTTTTTTTTGTGAATCTGTTAAAATGGTGGCGTTTCCAGTTAACAGGTCTAAGCAAACTGTCTAATTGTGGTAAAACTATTAAAATACACAATGAGAGTTCCCCGAAATGATTAAGAACATGTAATAAACATCTCAAGTACACGTAAATAGATTCTAACTACCTTTCCTGTCGAATTCAATCACGGAGGTTTCCAGTGGAAAGCTGTGAAATGACGAAAATACTGGTAATGTTTACAAGTCCGGGTACTTCTGGAGGCGTTTTCACGGGACTGTGCTTTCAAATATTAAGAGTTCATGTTTACAGAGCTCAGAATTGGTGTCTAAAGCCTTTGAATCACGAGAATAGTTTTTGTGTTTACAATTTAGGAGGATTGGCTTTGTCGTTTTTTTTGTGTGAATCTGTTAAAATGGTGGCGTTTCCAGTTAACAGGTCTAAGCAAACTGTCTAATTGTGGTAAAACTATTAAAATACACAATGATAGTTCCCAGAAATGATTAAGAACGTGTAATAAACACCTCAAGTACACGTAAATAGATTCTTACTACATTTACTGTCGAATTCAACACGGAGGTTTCGAATGGAAAGCTGTGAAATGACGAAAATACTGGTAATGTTTACAAGTACGGGTACTTCTGGTGGCGTTTTCACGATACTGTGCTTTCAAATATTAAGAGTTCATGTTTACAGAGCTCAGAATAGGTGTCTAAAGCCTTGGAATGAGGATAATATTGTTTATGTTTACAATTTAGGAGGATTGGCTTCGGCGCTTTTTTGTGTGTATCATTTAAAATGGTGACGGTTCCAGGAAATACTTCTAAGCAAACTGTCCAATTGTGGTAAAACTGTTAAAATACACAATGAGAGTTCCCAGAAATGATTAAGAACGTTTAATAAACACCTCAAGTACACGTAAATAGATTCTAACTACCTTTCCTGTCGAATTCAATCACGGAGGTTTCCAGTGGAAAGCTGTGAAATGACGAAAATACTGGTAATGTTTACAAGTCCGGGTACTGCGGATGGCATTATCACGGGACTGCGCTTTCAATTATTACGAGTTCATGTTTACAGAGCTCAGAATTGGTGTCTAAAGCTTTGGAATGACGAGAATAGTTTTTATATTTACAATTTAGGAGGATTGGCTTTGGCTTTTTTTTGTGTTAATCAGTTAAAATGGTGGCGGTTCCAGTAAATACTTCTAAGCAAACTGTCTAATTGTGGTAAAACTGTTAAAATACACAATGAGAGTTCCCAGAAATGATTAAGAACGTGTAATAAACATCTCACGTACACGTAAATAGATTCTTATTACATTTACTGTCGAATTCAATCACGGAGGTTTCCAGTGGAAAGCTGTGAAATGACGAAAATACTGGTAATGTTTACAAGTCCGGGTACTTCTGGTGGCGTTTTCACGGGACTGTGCTTTCAAATATTAAGAGTTCATGTTTACAGAGCTCAGAATTGGTGTCTAAAGCCTTTGAATCACGAGAATAGTTTTTGTGTTTACAATTTAGGATGATTGGCTTTGTCGTTTTTTTTGTGTGAATCAGTTAAAATGGTGGCGTTTCCAGTTAACAGGTCTAAGCAAACTGTCTAATTGTGGTAAAACTATTAAAATACACAATGAGAGTTCCCCGAAATGATTAAGAACGTGTAATAAACATCTCAAGTACACGTAAATAGATTCTAACTACCTTTCCTGTCGAATTCAATCACGGAGGTTTCGAGTGGAAAGCTGTGAAATGACGAAAATACTGGTAATGTTTACAAGTCCGGGTACTTCGGGTGGCGTTTTCACGGGACTGTGCTTTCAAATATTAAGAGTTCATGTTTACAGAGCTCAGAATTGGTGTCTAAAGCCTTGGAATGACGAGAATAGTTTTTGTGTTTACAATTTAGGAGGATTGGCTTTGTCGTTTTTTGTGTGAATCAGTTAAAATGGTGGCGGTTCCAGTAAATACTTCTAAGCAAACTGTCTAATTGTGGTAAAACTGTTAAAATACACAATGAGAGTCCCCAGAAATGATTAAGAACGTGTAATAAACATCTCAAGTACACGTAAATAGATTCTTACTACATTTACTGTCGAATTCAATCACGGAGGTTTTGAGTGGAAAGCTGTGAAATGACGAAAATACTGGTAATGTTTACAAGTACGGGTACTTCTGGTGGCGTTTTCACGGGACTGTGCTTTCAAATATTAAGAGTTCATGTTTACAGAGCTCAGAATTGGTGTCTAAAGCCTTTGAATCACGAGAATAGTTTTTATGTTTACAATTTAGGAGGATTGGCTTTGTCGTTTTTTTTGTGTGAATCAGTTAAAATGGTGGCGTTTCCAGTTAACAGTTCTAAGCAAACTGTCTAATTGTGGTAAAACTATTAAAATACACAATGAGAGTTCCCAGAAATGATTAAGAACGTGTAATAAACATCTCAAGTACACGTGAATAGATACTTACTACATTTACTGTCGAATTCAATCACGAGGTTTCCCGTGGAAAGCTGTGAAATGACGAAAATACTGGTAATGTTTACAAGTACGGGTACTTCTGGTGGCGTTTTCACATGACTGTGCTTTCAATTATTACGAGTTCATGTTTATAGAGCTCAGAATTGGTGTCTAAAGCCTTGGAATGACGAGAATAGTTTTTATGTTTACAATTTAGGAGGATTTGCTTTGTCGTTTCTTTGTGTTAATCAGTTAAAATGGTGGCGGTTCCAGTAAACCCTTCTAAGCAAACTGTCTAATTGTGGTAAAACTGTTAAAATACACAATGATAGTTCCCAGAAATGAATAAGAACGTGTAATAAACACCTCAAGTACACGTAAATAGATTCTTACTACATTTACTGTCGAATTCAACACGGAGGTTTCGAATGGAAAGCTGTGAAATGACGAAAATACTGGTAATGTTTACAAGTACGGGTACTTCTGGTGGCGTTTTCACGGTACTGTGCTTTCAAATATTAAGAGTTCATGTTTACAGAGCTCAGAATTGGTGTCTAAAGCCTTGGAATTAGGATAATATTGTTTATGTTTACAATTTAGGAGGATTGGCTTCGGCGCTTTTTTGTGTGTATCATTTAAAATGGTGACGGTTCCAGGAAATACTTCTAAGCAAACTGTCCAATTGTGGTAAAACTGTTAAAATACACAATGAGAGTTCCCAGAAATGATTAAGAACGTTTAATAAACACCTCAAGTACACGTAAATAGATTCTAACTACCTTTCCTGTCGAATTCAATCACGGAGGTTTCCAGTGGAAAGCTGTGAAATGACGAAAATACTGGTAATGTTTACAAGTACGGGTACTTCTGGTGGCGTTTTCACGGGACTGTGCTTTCAAATATTAAGAGTTCATGTTTACAGAGCTCAGAATTGGTGTCTAAAGCCTTTGAATCACGAGAATAGTTTTTGTGTTTACAATTTAGGAGGATTGGCTTTGTCGTTTTTTTTGTGTGAATCAGTTAAAATGGTGGCGTTTCCAGTTAACAGGTCTAAGCAAACTGTCTAATTGTGGTAAAACTATTAAAATACACAATGAGAGTTCCCCGAAATGATTAAGAACGTGTAATAAACATCTCAAGTACACGTAAATAGATTCTTACTACATTTACTGTCGAATTCAATCACGGAGGTTTCGAGTGGAAAGCTGTGAAATGACGAAAATACTGGTAATGTTTACAAGTCCGGGTACTTCTGGAGGCGTTTTCACGGGACTGTGCTTTCAAATATTAAGAGTTCATGTTTACAGAGCTCAGAATTGGTGTCTAAAGCCTTTGAATCACGAGAATAGTTTTTGTGTTTACAATTTAGGAGGATTGGCTTTGTCGTTTTTTTTGTGTGAATCTGTTAAAATGGTGGCGTTTCCAGTTAACAGGTCTAAGCAAACTGTCTAATTGTGGTAAAACTATTAAAATACACAATGATAGTTCCCAGAAATGATTAAGAACGTGTAATAAACACCTCAAGTACACGTAAATAGATTCTTACTACATTTACTGTCGAATTCAACACGGAGGTTTCGAATGGAAAGCTGTGAAATGACGAAAATACTGGTAATGTTTACAAGTACGGGTACTTCTGGTGGCGTTTTCACGATACTGTGCTTTCAAATATTAAGAGTTCATGTTTACAGAGCTCAGAATAGGTGTCTAAAGCCTTGGAATGAGGATAATATTGTTTATGTTTACAATTTAGGAGGATTGGCTTCGGCGCTTTTTTGTGTGTATCATTTAAAATGGTGACGGTTCCAGGAAATACTTCTAAGCAAACTGTCCAATTGTGGTAAAACTGTTAAAATACACAATGAGAGTTCCCAGAAATGATTAAGAACGTTTAATAAACACCTCAAGTACACGTAAATAGATTCTAACTACCTTTCCTGTCGAATTCAATCACGGAGGTTTCCAGTGGAAAGCTGTGAAATGACGAAAATACTGGTAATGTTTCAAGTCCGGGTACTGCGGATGGCATTATCACGGGACTGCGCTTTCAATTATTACGAGTTCATGTTTACAGAGCTCAGAATTGGTGTCTAAAGCTTTGGAATGACGAGAATAGTTTTTATATTTACAATTTAGGAGGATTGGCTTTGGCTTTTTTTTGTGTTAATCAGTTAAAATGGTGGCGGTTCCAGTAAATACTTCTAAGCAAACTGTCTAATTGTGGTAAAACTGTTAAAATACACAATGAGAGTTCCCAGAAATGATTAAGAACGTGTAATAAACATCTCACGTACACGTAAATAGATTCTTATTACATTTACTGTCGAATTCAATCACGGAGGTTTCCAGTGGAAAGCTGTGAAATGACGAAAATACTGGTAATGTTTACAAGTACGGGTACTTCTGGTGGCGTTTTCACGGGACTGTGCTTTCAAATATTAAGAGTTCATGTTTACAGAGCTCAGAATTGGTGTCTAAAGCCTTTGAATCACGAGAATAGTTTTTGTGTTTACAATTTAGGAGGATTGGCTTTGTCGTTTTTTTTGTGTGAATCAGTTAAAATGGTGGCGTTTCCAGTTAACAGGTCTAAGCAAACTGTCTAATTGTGGTAAAACTATTAAAATACACAATGAGAGTTCCCCGAAATGATTAAGAACGTGTAATAAACATCTCAAGTACACGTAAATAGATTCTAACTACCTTTCCTGTCGAATTCAATCACGGAGGTTTCGAGTGGAAAGCTGTGAAATGACGAAAATACTGGTAATGTTTACAAGTCCGGGTACTTCGGGTGGCGTTTTCACGGGACTGTGCTTTCAAATATTAAGAGTTCATGTTTACAGAGCTCAGAATTGGTGTCTAAAGCCTTGGAATGACGAGAATAGTTTTTGTGTTTACAATTTAGGAGGATTGGCTTTGTCGTTTTTTGTGTGAATCAGTTAAAATGGTGGCGGTTCCAGTAAATACTTCTAAGCAAACTGTCTAATTGTGGTAAAACTGTTAAAATACACAATGAGAGTCCCCAGAAATGATTAAGAACGTGTAATAAACATCTCAAGTACACGTAAATAGATTCTTACTACATTTACTGTCGAATTCAATCACGGAGGTTTTGAGTGGAAAGCTGTGAAATGACGAAAATACTGGTAATGTTTACAAGTACGGGTACTTCTGGTGGCGTTTTCACGGGACTGTGCTTTCAATTATTACGAGTTCATGTTTATAGAGCTCAGAATTGGTGTCTAAAGCCTTGGAATGAGGATAATATTGTTTATGTTTACAATTTAGGAGGATTGGCTTCGGCGCTTTTTTGTGTGTATCATTTAAAATGGTGACGGTTCCAGGAAATACTTCTAAGCAAACTGTCCAATTGTGGTAAAACTGTTAAAATACACAATGAGAGTTCCCAGAAATGATTAAGAACGTTTAATAAACACCTCAAGTACACGTAAATAGATTCTAACTACCTTTCCTGTCGAATTCAATCACGGAGGTTTCCAGTGGAAAGCTGTGAAATGACGAAAATACTGGTAATGTTTACAAGTCCGGGTACTGCGGATGGCATTTTCACGGGACTGCGCTTTCAATTATTACGAGTTCATGTTTACAGAGCTCAGAATTGGTGTCTAAAGCTTTGGAATGACGAGAATAGTTTTTATATTTACAATTTAGGAGGATTGGCTTTGGCTTTTTTTTGTGTTAATCAGTTAAAATGGTGGCGGTTCCAGTAAATACTTCTAAGCAAACTGTCTAATTGTGGTAAAACTGTTAAAATACACAATGAGAGTTCCCAGAAATGATTAAGAACGTGTAATAAACATCTCACGTACACGTAAATAGATTCTTATTACATTTACTGTCGAATTCAATCACGGAGGTTTCCAGTGGAAAGCTGTGAAATGACGAAAATACTGGTAATGTTTACAAGTACGGGTACTTCTGGTGGCGTTTTCACGGGACTGTGCTTTCAAATATTAAGAGTTCATGTTTACAGAGCTCAGAATTGGTGTCTAAAGCCTTTGAATCACGAGAATAGTTTTTGTGTTTACAATTTAGGAGGATTGGCTTTGTCGTTTTTTTTGTGTGAATCAGTTAAAATGGTGGCGTTTCCAGTTAACAGGTCTAAGCAAACTGTCTAATTGTGGTAAAACTATTAAAATACACAATGAGAGTTCCCCGAAATGATTAAGAACGTGTAATAAACATCTCACGTACACGTAAATAGATTCTTACTACATTTACTGTCGAATTCAATCACGGAGGTTTCGAGTGGAAAGCTGTGAAATGACGAAAATACTGGTAATGTTTACAAGTCCGGGTACTTCTGGAGGCGTTTTCACGGGACTGTGCTTTCAAATATTAAGAGTTCATGTTTACAGAGCTCAGAATTGGTGTCTAAAGCCTTTGAATCACGAGAATAGTTTTTGTGTTTACAATTTAGGAGGATTGGCTTTGTCGTTTTTTTTGTGTGAATCTGTTAAAATGGTGGCGTTTCCAGTTAACAGGTCTAAGCAAACTGTCTAATTGTGGTAAAACTATTAAAATACACAATGAGAGTTCCCCGAAATGATTAAGAACATGTAATAAACATCTCAAGTACACGTAAATAGATTCTAACTACCTTTCCTGTCGAATTCAATCACGGAGGTTTCCAGTGGAAAGCTGTGAAATGACGAAAATACTGGTAATGTTTACAAGTCCGGGTACTTCTGGAGGCGTTTTCACGGGACTGTGCTTTCAAATATTAAGAGTTCATGTTTACAGAGCTCAGAATTGGTGTCTAAAGCCTTTGAATCACGAGAATAGTTTTTATGTTTACAATTTAGGAGGATTGGGTTTGGCGTTTTTTTTGTGTGAATCAGTTAAAATGGTGGCGGTTCCAGTAAACAGTTCTAAGCAAACTGTCTAATTGTGGTAAAACTATTAAAATACACAATGAGAGTTCCGAGAAATGATTAAGAACGTGTAATAAACACCTCAAGTACACGTAAATAGATTCTTACTACCTTTACTGTTGAATTCAATCACGGAGGTTTCGAGTGGAAAGCTGTGAAATGACGAAAATACTGGTAATGTTTACAAGTCCGGGTACTTCGGGTGGCGTTTTCACGGGACTTTGCTTTCAATTATTACGAGTTCATGTTTACAGAGCTCAGAATTGGTGTCTAAAGCCTTGGAATGACGAGAATAGTTTTTATATTTACAATTTTGGAGGATTGGCTTTGGCTTTTTTTGTGTGAATCAGTTATAATGGTGGCGGTTCCAGTAAATACTTCTAAGCAAACTGTCTAATTGTGGTAAAACTGTTAAAATACACAATGAGAGTTCCCAGAAATGATTAAGAACGTGTAATAAACATCTCAAGTACACGTAAATAGATTTTTACTACATTTACTGTCGAATTCAATCACGGAGGTTTCCAGTGGAAAGCTGTGAAATGACGAAAATACTGGTAATATTGACAATTCCGGATACTTCGAGTGGATTTTCACGGTACTGTGCTTTCAAATATTAAGAGTTCATGTTTACAGAGCTCAGAATTGGTGTCTAAAGCCTTGGAATGAGGATAATATTGTTTATGTTTACAAATTAGGAGGATTGGCTTCGGCGCTTTTTTGTGTGTATCATTTAAAATGGTGACGGTTCCAGGAAATACTTCTAAGCAAACTGTCCAATTGTGGTAAAACTGTTAAAATACACAATGAGAGTTCCCAGAAATGATTAAGAACGTTTAATAAACACCTCAAGTACACGTAAATAGATTCTAACTACCTTTCCTGTCGAATTCAATCACGGAGGTTTCCAGTGGAAAGCTGTGAAATGACGAAAATACTGGTAATGTTTACAAGTCCGGGTACTGCGGATGGCATTTTCACGGGACTGCGCTTTCAATTATTACGAGTTCATGTTTACAGAGCTCAGAATTGGTGTCTAAAGCTTTGGAATGACGAGAATAGTTTTTATATTTACAATTTAGGAGGATTGGCTTTGGCTTTTTTTTGTGTTAATCAGTTAAAATGGTGGCGGTTCCAGTAAATACTTCTAAGCAAACTGTCTAATTGTGGTAAAACTGTTAAAATACACAATGAGAGTTCCCAGAAATGATTAAGAACGTGTAATAAACATCTCACGTACACGTAAATAGATTCTTATTACATTTACTGTCGAATTCAATCACGGAGGTTTCCAGTGGAAAGCTGTGAAATGACGAAAATACTGGTAATGTTTACAAGTACGGGTACTTCTGGTGGCGTTTTCACGGGACTGTGCTTTCAAATATTAAGAGTTCATGTTTACAGAGCTCAGAATTGGTGTCTAAAGCCTTTGAATCACGAGAATAGTTTTTGTGTTTACAATTTAGGAGGATTGGCTTTGTCGTTTTTTTTGTGTGAATCAGTTAAAATGGTGGCGTTTCCAGTTAACAGGTCTAAGCAAACTGTCTAATTGTGGTAAAACTATTAAAATACACAATGAGAGTTCCCCGAAATGATTAAGAACGTGTAATAAACATCTCACGTACACGTAAATAGATTCTTACTACATTTACTGTCGAATTCAATCACGGAGGTTTCGAGTGGAAAGCTGTGAAATGACGAAAATACTGGTAATGTTTACAAGTCCGGGTACTTCTGGAGGCGTTTTCACGGGACTGTGCTTTCAAATATTAAGAGTTCATGTTTACAGAGCTCAGAATTGGTGTCTAAAGCCTTTGAATCACGAGAATAGTTTTTGTGTTTACAATTTAGGAGGATTGGCTTTGTCGTTTTTTTTTGTGAATCTGTTAAAATGGTGGCGTTTCCAGTTAACAGGTCTAAGCAAACTGTCTAATTGTGGTAAAACTATTAAAATACACAATGAGAGTTCCCCGAAATGATTAAGAACATGTAATAAACATCTCAAGTACACGTAAATAGATTCTAACTACCTTTCCTGTCGAATTCAATCACGGAGGTTTCCAGTGGAAAGCTGTGAAATGACGAAAATACTGGTAATGTTTACAAGTCCGGGTACTTCTGGAGGCGTTTTCACGGGACTGTGCTTTCAAATATTAAGAGTTCATGTTTACAGAGCTCAGAATTGGTGTCTAAAGCCTTTGAATCACGAGAATAGTTTTTGTGTTTACAATTTAGGAGGATTGGCTTTGTCGTTTTTTTTGTGTGAATCTGTTAAAATGGTGGCGTTTCCAGTTAACAGGTCTAAGCAAACTGTCTAATTGTGGTAAAACTATTAAAATACACAATGATAGTTCCCCGAAATGATTAAGAACGTGTAATAAACACCTCAAGTACACGTAAATAGATTCTTACTACATTTACTGTCGAATTCAACACGGAGGTTTCGAATGGAAAGCTGTGAAATGACGAAAATACTGGTAATGTTTACAAGTACGGGTACTTCTGGTGGCGTTTTCACGATACTGTGCTTTCAAATATTAAGAGTTCATGTTTACAGAGCTCAGAATAGGTGTCTAAAGCCTTGGAATGAGGATAATATTGTTTATGTTTACAATTTAGGAGGATTGGCTTCGGCGCTTTTTTGTGTGTATCATTTAAAATGGTGACGGTTCCAGGAAATACTTCTAAGCAAACTGTCCAATTGTGGTAAAACTGTTAAAATACACAATGAGAGTTCCCAGAAATGATTAAGAACGTTTAATAAACACCTCAAGTACACGTAAATAGATTCTAACTACCTTTCCTGTCGAATTCAATCACGGAGGTTTCCAGTGGAAAGCTGTGAAATGACGAAAATACTGGTAATGTTTACAAGTCCGGGTACTGCGGATGGCATTATCACGGGACTGCGCTTTCAATTATTACGAGTTCATGTTTACAGAGCTCAGAATTGGTGTCTAAAGCTTTGGAATGACGAGAATAGTTTTTATATTTACAATTTAGGAGGATTGGCTTTGGCTTTTTTTTGTGTTAATCAGTTAAAATGGTGGCGGTTCCAGTAAATACTTCTAAGCAAACTGTCTAATTGTGGTAAAACTGTTAAAATACACAATGAGAGTTCCCAGAAATGATTAAGAACGTGTAATAAACATCTCACGTACACGTAAATAGATTCTTATTACATTTACTGTCGAATTCAATCACGGAGGTTTCCAGTGGAAAGCTGTGAAATGACGAAAATACTGGTAATGTTTACAAGTCCGGGTACTTCTGGTGGCGTTTTCACGGGACTGTGCTTTCAAATATTAAGAGTTCATGTTTACAGAGCTCAGAATTGGTGTCTAAAGCCTTTGAATCACGAGAATAGTTTTTGTGTTTACAATTTAGGAGGATTGGCTTTGTCGTTTTTTTTGTGTGAATCAGTTAAAATGGTGGCGTTTCCAGTTAACAGGTCTAAGCAAACTGTCTAATTGTGGTAAAACTATTAAAATACACAATGAGAGTTCCCCGAAATGATTAAGAACGTGTAATAAACATCTCAAGTACACGTAAATAGATTCTAACTACCTTTCCTGTCGAATTCAATCACGGAGGTTTCGAGTGGAAAGCTGTGAAATGACGAAAATACTGGTAATGTTTACAAGTCCGGGTACTTCGGGTGGCGTTTTCACGGGACTGTGCTTTCAAATATTAAGAGTTCATGTTTACAGAGCTCAGAATTGGTGTCTAAAGCCTTGGAATGACGAGAATAGTTTTTGTGTTTACAATTTAGGAGGATTGGCTTTGTCGTTTTTTGTGTGAATCAGTTAAAATGGTGGCGGTTCCAGTAAATACTTCTAAGCAAACTGTCTAATTGTGGTAAAACTGTTAAAATACACAATGAGAGTCCCCAGAAATGATTAAGAACGTGTAATAAACAGCTCAAGTACACGTAAATAGATTCTTACTACATTTACTGTCGAATTCAATCACGGAGGTTTTGAGTGGAAAGCTGTGAAATGACGAAAATACTGGTAATGTTTACAAGTACGGGTACTTCTGGTGGCGTTTTCACGGGACTGTGCTTTCAAATATTAAGAGTTCATGTTTACAGAGCTCAGAATTGGTGTCTAAAGCCTTTGAATCACGAGAATAGTTTTTATGTTTACAATTTAGGAGGATTGGCTTTGTCGTTTTTTTTGTGTGAATCAGTTAAAATGGTGGCGTTTCCAGTTAACAGTTCTAAGCAAACTGTCTAATTTTGGTAAAACTATTAAAATACTCAATGAGAGTTCCCAGAAATGATTAAGAACGTGTAATAAACATCTCAAGTACACGTGAATAGATACTTACTACATTTACTGTCGAATTCAATCACGAGGTTTCCCGTGGAAAGCTGTGAAATGACGAAAATACTGGTAATGTTTACAAGTACGGGTACTTCTGGTGGCGTTTTCACATGACTGTGCTTTCAATTATTACGAGTTCATGTTTATAGAGCTCAGAATTGGTGTCTAAAGCCTTGGAATGACGAGAATAGTTTTTATGTTTACAATTTAGGAGGATTTGCTTTGTCGTTTCTTTGTGTTAATCAGTTAAAATGGTGGCGGTTCCAGTAAACCCTTCTAAGCAAACTGTCTAATTGTGGTAAAACTGTTAAAATACACAATGATAGTTCCCAGAAATGAATAAGAACGTGTAATAAACACCTCAAGTACACGTAAATAGATTCTTACTACATTTACTGTCGAATTCAACACGGAGGTTTCGAATGGAAAGCTGTGAAATGACGAAAATACTGGTAATGTTTACAAGTACGGGTACTTCTGGTGGCGTTTTCACGGTACTGTGCTTTCAAATATTAAGAGTTCATGTTTACAGAGCTCAGAATTGGTGTCTAAAGCCTTGGAATTAGGATAATATTGTTTATGTTTACAATTTAGGAGGATTGGCTTCGGCGCTTTTTTGTGTGTATCATTTAAAATGGTGACGGTTCCAGGAAATACTTCTAAGCAAACTGTCCAATTGTGGTAAAACTGTTAAAATACACAATGAGAGTTCCCAGAAATGATTAAGAACGTTTAATAAACACCTCAAGTACACGTAAATAGATTCTAACTACCTTTCCTGTCGAATTCAATCACGGAGGTTTCCAGTGGAAAGCTGTGAAATGACGAAAATACTGGTAATGTTTACAAGTCCGGGTACTGCGGATGGCATTTTCACGGGACTGCGCTTTCAATTATTACGAGTTCATGTTTACAGAGCTCAGAATTGGTGTCTAAAGCTTTGGAATGACGAGAATAGTTTTTATATTTACAATTTAGGAGGATTGGCTTTGGCTTTTTTTTGTGTTAATCAGTTAAAATGGTGGCGGTTCCAGTAAATACTTCTAAGCAAACTGTCTAATTGTGGTAAAACTGTTAAAATACACAATGAGAGTTCCCAGAAATGATTAAGAACGTGTAATAAACATCTCACGTACACGTAAATAGATTCTTATTACATTTACTGTCGAATTCAATCACGGAGGTTTCCAGTGGAAAGCTGTGAAATGACGAAAATACTGGTAATGTTTACAAGTACGGGTACTTCTGGTGGCGTTTTCACGGGACTGTGCTTTCAAATATTAAGAGTTCATGTTTACAGAGCTCAGAATTGGTGTCTAAAGCCTTTGAATCACGAGAATAGTTTTTGTGTTTACAATTTAGGAGGATTGGCTTTGTCGTTTTTTTTGTGTGAATCAGTTAAAATGGTGGCGTTTCCAGTTAACAGGTCTAAGCAAACTGTCTAATTGTGGTAAAACTATTAAAATACACAATGAGAGTTCCCCGAAATGATTAAGAACGTGTAATAAACATCTCACGTACACGTAAATAGATTCTTACTACATTTACTGTCGAATTCAATCACGGAGGTTTCGAGTGGAAAGCTGTGAAATGACGAAAATACTGGTAATGTTTACAAGTCCGGGTACTTCTGGAGGCGTTTTCACGGGACTGTGCTTTCAAATATTAAGAGTTCATGTTTACAGAGCTCAGAATTGGTGTCTAAAGCCTTTGAATCACGAGAATAGTTTTTGTGTTTACAATTTAGGAGGATTGGCTTTGTCGTTTTTTTTGTGTGAATCTGTTAAAATGGTGGCGTTTCCAGTTAACAGGTCTAAGCAAACTGTCTAATTGTGGTAAAACTGTTAAAATACACAATGAGAGTTCCCAGAAATGATTAAGAACGTGTAATAAACATCTCAAGTACACGTAAATAGATTCTTACTACATTTACTGTCGAATTCAATCACGGAGGTTTCGAGTGGAAAGCTGTGAAATGACGAAAATACTGGTAATGTTTACAAGTACGGGTACTTCTGGTGGCGTTTTCACGGGACTGTGCTTTCAATTATTACGAGTTCATGTTTATAGAGCTCAGAATTGGTGTCTAAAGCCTTGGAATGACGAGAATAGTTTTTATGTTTACAATTTAGGAGGATTTGCTTTGTCGTTTCTTTGTGTTAATCAGTTAAAATGGTGGCGGTTCCAGTAAACCCTTCTAAGCAAACTGTCTAATTGTGGTAAAACTGTTAAAATAAACAATGATAGTTCCCAGAAATGATTAAGAACGTGTAATAAACATCTCAAGTACACGTAAATAGATTTTTACTACATTTACTGTCGAATTCAATCACGGAGGTTTCCAGTGGAAAGCTGTGAAATGACGAAAATACTGGTAATATTGACAATTCCGGATACTTCGAGTGGATTTTCACGGTACTGTGCTTTCAAATATTAAGAGTTCATGTTTACAGAGCTCAGAATTGGTGTCTAAAGCCTTGGAATGAGGATAATATTGTTTATGTTTACAAATTAGGAGGATTGGCTTCGGCGCTTTTTTGTGTGTATCATTTAAAATGGTGACGGTTCCAGGAAATACTTCTAAGCAAACTGTCCAATTGTGGTAAAACTGTTAAAATACACAATGAGAGTTCCCAGAAATGATTAAGAACGTTTAATAAACACCTCAAGTACACGTAAATAGATTCTAACTACCTTTCCTGTCGAATTCAATCACGGAGGTTTCCAGTGGAAAGCTGTGAAATGACGAAAATACTGGTAATGTTTACAAGTCCGGGTACTGCGGATGGCATTTTCACGGGACTGCGCTTTCAATTATTACGAGTTCATGTTTACAGAGCTCAGAATTGGTGTCTAAAGCTTTGGAATGACGAGAATAGTTTTTATATTTACAATTTAGGAGGATTGGCTTTGGCTTTTTTTTGTGTTAATCAGTTAAAATGGTGGCGGTTCCAGTAAATACTTCTAAGCAAACTGTCTAATTGTGGTAAAACTGTTAAAATACACAATGAGAGTTCCCAGAAATGATTAAGAACGTGTAATAAACATCTCACGTACACGTAAATAGATTCTTATTACATTTACTGTCGAATTCAATCACGGAGGTTTCCAGTGGAAAGCTGTGAAATGACGAAAATACTGGTAATGTTTACAAGTACGGGTACTTCTGGTGGCGTTTTCACGGGACTGTGCTTTCAAATATTAAGAGTTCATGTTTACAGAGCTCAGAATTGGTGTCTAAAGCCTTTGAATCACGAGAATAGTTTTTGTGTTTACAATTTAGGAGGATTGGCTTTGTCGTTTTTTTTGTGTGAATCAGTTAAAATGGTGGCGTTTCCAGTTAACAGGTCTAAGCAAACTGTCTAATTGTGGTAAAACTATTAAAATACACAATGAGAGTTCCCCGAAATGATTAAGAACATGTAATAAACATCTCAAGTACACGTAAATAGATTCTAACTACCTTTCCTGTCGAATTCAATCACGGAGGTTTCCAGTGGAAAGCTGTGAAATGACGAAAATACTGGTAATGTTTACAAGTCCGGGTACTTCTGGAGGCGTTTTCACGGGACTGTGCTTTCAAATATTAAGAGTTCATGTTTACAGAGCTCAGAATTGGTGTCTAAAGCCTTTGAATCACGAGAATAGTTTTTGTGTTTACAATTTAGGAGGATTGGCTTTGTCGTTTTTTTTGTGTGAATCTGTTAAAATGGTGGCGTTTCCAGTTAACAGGTCTAAGCAAACTGTCTAATTGTGGTAAAACTATTAAAATACACAATGATAGTTCCCAGAAATGATTAAGAACGTGTAATAAACACCTCAAGTACACGTAAATAGATTCTTACTACATTTACTGTCGAATTCAACACGGAGGTTTCGAATGGAAAGCTGTGAAATGACGAAAATACTGGTAATGTTTACAAGTACGGGTACTTCTGGTGGCGTTTTCACGGGACTGTGCTTTCAAATATTAAGAGTTCATGTTTACAGAGCTCAGAATTGGTGTCTAAAGCCTTTGAATCACGAGAATAGTTTTTATGTTTACAATTTAGGAGGATTGGCTTTGTCGTTTTTTTTGTGTGAATCAGTTAAAATGGTGGCGTTTCCAGTTAACAGTTCTAAGCAAACTGTCTAATTGTGGTAAAACTATTAAAATACACAATGAGAGTTCCCAGAAATGATTAAGAACGTGTAATAAACATCTCAAGTACACGTGAATAGATTCTTACTACATTTACTGTCGAATTCAATCACGAGGTTTCCCGTGGAAAGCTGTGAAATGACGAAAATACTGGTAATGTTTACAAGTACGGGTACTTCTGGTGGCGTTTTCACGGGACTGTGCTTTCAATTATTACGAGTTCATGTTTATAGAGCTCAGAATTGGTGTCTAAAGCCTTGGAATGACGAGAATAGTTTTTATGTTTACAATTTAGGAGGATTTGCTTTGTCGTTTCTTTGTGTTAATCAGTTAAAATGGTGGCGGTTCCAGTAAACCCTTCTAAGCAAACTGTCTAATTGTGGTAAAACTGTTAAAATACACAATGATAGTTCCCAGAAATGAATAAGAACGTGTAATAAACACCTCAAGTACACGTAAATAGATTCTTACTACATTTACTGTCGAATTCAACACGGAGGTTTCGAATGGAAAGCTGTGAAATGACGAAAATACTGGTAATGTTTACAAGTACGGGTACTTCTGGTGGCGTTTTCACGGTACTGTGCTTTCAAATATTAAGAGTTCATGTTTACAGAGCTCAGAATTGGTGTCTAAAGCCTTGGAATGAGGATAATATTGTTTATGTTTACAATTTAGGAGGATTGGCTTCGGCGCTTTTTTGTGTGTATCATTTAAAATGGTGACGGTTCCAGGAAATACTTCTAAGCAAACTGTCCAATTGTGGTAAAACTGTTAAAATACACAATGAGAGTTCCCAGAAATGATTAAGAACGTTTAATAAACACCTCAAGTACACGTAAATAGATTCTAACTACCTTTCCTGTCGAATTCAATCACGGAGGTTTCCAGTGGAAAGCTGTGAAATGACGAAAATACTGGTAATGTTTACAAGTCCGGGTACTGCGGATGGCATTTTCACGGGACTGCGCTTTCAATTATTACGAGTTCATGTTTACAGAGCTCAGAATTGGTGTCTAAAGCTTTGGAATGACGAGAATAGTTTTTATATTTACAATTTAGGAGGATTGGCTTTGGCTTTTTTTTGTGTTAATCAGTTAAAATGGTGGCGGTTCCAGTAAATACTTCTAAGCAAACTGTCTAATTGTGGTAAAACTGTTAAAATACACAATGAGAGTTCCCAGAAATGATTAAGAACGTGTAATAAACATCTCACGTACACGTAAATAGATTCTTATTACATTTACTGTCGAATTCAATCACGGAGGTTTCCAGTGGAAAGCTGTGAAATGACGAAAATACTGGTAATGTTTACAAGTACGGGTACTTCTGGTGGCGTTTTCACGGGACTGTGCTTTCAAATATTAAGAGTTCATGTTTACAGAGCTCAGAATTGGTGTCTAAAGCCTTTGAATCACGAGAATAGTTTTTGTGTTTACAATTTAGGAGGATTGGCTTTGTCGTTTTTTTTGTGTGAATCAGTTAAAATGGTGGCGTTTCCAGTTAACAGGTCTAAGCAAACTGTCTAATTGTGGTAAAACTATTAAAATACACAATGAGAGTTCCCCGAAATGATTAAGAACGTGTAATAAACATCTCACGTACACGTAAATAGATTCTTACTACATTTACTGTCGAATTCAATCACGGAGGTTTCGAGTGGAAAGCTGTGAAATGACGAAAATACTGGTAATGTTTACAAGTCCGGGTACTTCTGGAGGCGTTTTCACGGGACTGTGCTTTCAAATATTAAGAGTTCATGTTTACAGAGCTCAGAATTGGTGTCTAAAGCCTTTGAATCACGAGAATAGTTTTTGTGTTTACAATTTAGGAGGATTGGCTTTGTCGTTTTTTTTGTGTGAATCTGTTAAAATGGTGGCGTTTCCAGTTAACAGGTCTAAGCAAACTGTCTAATTGTGGTAAAACTATTAAAATACACAATGAGAGTTCCCCGAAATGATTAAGAACATGTAATAAACATCTCAAGTACACGTAAATAGATTCTAACTACCTTTCCTGTCGAATTCAATCACGGAGGTTTCCAGTGGAAAGCTGTGAAATGACGAAAATACTGGTAATGTTTACAAGTCCGGGTACTTCTGGAGGCGTTTTCACGGGACTGTGCTTTCAAATATTAAGAGTTCATGTTTACAGAGCTCAGAATTGGTGTCTAAAGCCTTTGAATCACGAGAATAGTTTTTATGTTTACAATTTAGGAGGATTGGGTTTGGCGTTTTTTTTGTGTGAATCAGTTAAAATGGTGGCGGTTCCAGTAAACAGTTCTAAGCAAACTGTCTAATTGTGGTAAAACTATTAAAATACACAATGAGAGTTCCGAGAAATGATTAAGAACGTGTAATAAACACCTCAAGTACACGTAAATAGATTCTTACTACCTTTACTGTTGAATTCAATCACGGAGGTTTCGAGTGGAAAGCTGTGAAATGACGAAAATACTGGTAATGTTTACAAGTCCGGGTACTTCGGGTGGCGTTTTCACGGGACTTTGCTTTCAATTATTACGAGTTCATGTTTACAGAGCTCAGAATTGGTGTCTAAAGCCTTGGAATGACGAGAATAGTTTTTATATTTACAATTTTGGAGGATTGGCTTTGGCTTTTTTTGTGTGAATCAGTTATAATGGTGGCGGTTCCAGTAAATACTTCTAAGCAAACTGTCTAATTGTGGTAAAACTGTTAAAATACACAATGAGAGTTCCCAGAAATGATTAAGAACGTGTAATAAACATCTCAAGTACACGTAAATAGATTTTTACTACATTTACTGTCGAATTCAATCACGGAGGTTTCCAGTGGAAAGCTGTGAAATGACGAAAATACTGGTAATATTGACAATTCCGGATACTTCGAGTGGATTTTCACGGTACTGTGCTTTCAAATATTAAGAGTTCATGTTTACAGAGCTCAGAATTGGTGTCTAAAGCCTTGGAATGAGGATAATATTGTTTATGTTTACAAATTAGGAGGATTGGCTTCGGCGCTTTTTTGTGTGTATCATTTAAAATGGTGACGGTTCCAGGAAATACTTCTAAGCAAACTGTCCAATTGTGGTAAAACTGTTAAAATACACAATGAGAGTTCCCAGAAATGATTAAGAACGTTTAATAAACACCTCAAGTACACGTAAATAGATTCTAACTACCTTTCCTGTCGAATTCAATCACGGAGGTTTCCAGTGGAAAGCTGTGAAATGACGAAAATACTGGTAATGTTTACAAGTCCGGGTACTGCGGATGGCATTTTCACGGGACTGCGCTTTCAATTATTACGAGTTCATGTTTACAGAGCTCAGAATTGGTGTCTAAAGCTTTGGAATGACGAGAATAGTTTTTATATTTACAATTTAGGAGGATTGGCTTTGGCTTTTTTTTGTGTTAATCAGTTAAAATGGTGGCGGTTCCAGTAAATACTTCTAAGCAAACTGTCTAATTGTGGTAAAACTGTTAAAATACACAATGAGAGTTCCCAGAAATGATTAAGAACGTGTAATAAACATCTCACGTACACGTAAATAGATTCTTATTACATTTACTGTCGAATTCAATCACGGAGGTTTCCAGTGGAAAGCTGTGAAATGACGAAAATACTGGTAATGTTTACAAGTACGGGTACTTCTGGTGGCGTTTTCACGGGACTGTGCTTTCAAATATTAAGAGTTCATGTTTACAGAGCTCAGAATTGGTGTCTAAAGCCTTTGAATCACGAGAATAGTTTTTGTGTTTACAATTTAGGAGGATTGGCTTTGTCGTTTTTTTTGTGTGAATCAGTTAAAATGGTGGCGTTTCCAGTTAACAGGTCTAAGCAAACTGTCTAATTGTGGTAAAACTATTAAAATACACAATGAGAGTTCCCCGAAATGATTAAGAACGTGTAATAAACATCTCAAGTACACGTAAATAGATTCTTACTACATTTACTGTCGAATTCAATCACGGAGGTTTCGAGTGGAAAGCTGTGAAATGACGAAAATACTGGTAATGTTTACAAGTCCGGGTACTTCTGGAGGCGTTTTCACGGGACTGTGCTTTCAAATATTAAGAGTTCATGTTTACAGAGCTCAGAATTGGTGTCTAAAGCCTTTGAATCACGAGAATAGTTTTTGTGTTTACAATTTAGGAGGATTGGCTTTGTCGTTTTTTTTTGTGAATCTGTTAAAATGGTGGCGTTTCCAGTTAACAGGTCTAAGCAAACTGTCTAATTGTGGTAAAACTATTAAAATACACAATGAGAGTTCCCCGAAATGATTAAGAACATGTAATAAACATCTCAAGTACACGTAAATAGATTCTAACTACCTTTCCTGTCGAATTCAATCACGGAGGTTTCCAGTGGAAAGCTGTGAAATGACGAAAATACTGGTAATGTTTACAAGTCCGGGTACTTCTGGAGGCGTTTTCACGGGACTGTGCTTTCAAATATTAAGAGTTCATGTTTACAGAGCTCAGAATTGGTGTCTAAAGCCTTTGAATCACGAGAATAGTTTTTGTGTTTACAATTTAGGAGGATTGGCTTTGTCGTTTTTTTTGTGTGAATCTGTTAAAATGGTGGCGTTTCCAGTTAACAGGTCTAAGCAAACTGTCTAATTGTGGTAAAACTATTAAAATACACAATGATAGTTCCCAGAAATGATTAAGAACGTGTAATAAACACCTCAAGTACACGTAAATAGATTCTTACTACATTTACTGTCGAATTCAACACGGAGGTTTCGAATGGAAAGCTGTGAAATGACGAAAATACTGGTAATGTTTACAAGTACGGGTACTTCTGGTGGCGTTTTCACGATACTGTGCTTTCAAATATTAAGAGTTCATGTTTACAGAGCTCAGAATAGGTGTCTAAAGCCTTGGAATGAGGATAATATTGTTTATGTTTACAATTTTGGAGGATTGGCTTCGGCGCTTTTTTGTGTGTATCATTTAAAATGGTGACGGTTCCAGGAAATACTTCTAAGCAAACTGTCCAATTGTGGTAAAACTGTTAAAATACACAATGAGAGTTCCCAGAAATGATTAAGAACGTTTAATAAACACCTCAAGTACACGTAAATAGATTCTAACTACCTTTCCTGTCGAATTCAATCACGGAGGTTTCCAGTGGAAAGCTGTGAAATGACGAAAATACTGGTAATGTTTACAAGTCCGGGTACTGCGGATGGCATTATCACGGGACTGCGCTTTCAATTATTACGAGTTCATGTTTACAGAGCTCAGAATTGGTGTCTAAAGCTTTGGAATGACGAGAATAGTTTTTATATTTACAATTTAGGAGGATTGGCTTTGGCTTTTTTTTGTGTTAATCAGTTAAAATGGTGGCGGTTCCAGTAAATACTTCTAAGCAAACTGTCTAATTGTGGTAAAACTGTTAAAATACACAATGAGAGTTCCCAGAAATGATTAAGAACGTGTAATAAACATCTCACGTACACGTAAATAGATTCTTATTACATTTACTGTCGAATTCAATCACGGAGGTTTCCAGTGGAAAGCTGTGAAATGACGAAAATACTGGTAATGTTTACAAGTACGGGTACTTCTGGTGGCGTTTTCACGGGACTGTGCTTTCAAATATTAAGAGTTCATGTTTACAGAGCTCAGAATTGGTGTCTAAAGCCTTTGAATCACGAGAATAGTTTTTGTGTTTACAATTTAGGAGGATTGGCTTTGTCGTTTTTTTTGTGTGAATCAGTTAAAATGGTGGCGTTTCCAGTTAACAGGTCTAAGCAAACTGTCTAATTGTGGTAAAACTATTAAAATACACAATGAGAGTTCCCCGAAATGATTAAGAACGTGTAATAAACATCTCAAGTACACGTAAATAGATTCTAACTACCTTTCCTGTCGAATTCAATCACGGAGGTTTCGAGTGGAAAGCTGTGAAATGACGAAAATACTGGTAATGTTTACAAGTCCGGGTACTTCGGGTGGCGTTTTCATGGGACTGTGCTTTCAAATATTAAGAGTTCATGTTTACAGAGCTCAGAATTGGTGTCTAAAGCCTTGGAATGACGAGAATAGTTTTTGTGTTTACAATTTAGGAGGATTGGCTTTGTCGTTTTTTGTGTGAATCAGTTAAAATGGTGGCGGTTCCAGTAAATACTTCTAAGCAAACTGTCTAATTGTGGTAAAACTGTTAAAATACACAATGAGAGTCCCCAGAAATGATTAAGAACGTGTAATAAACATCTCAAGTACACGTAAATAGATTCTTACTACATTTACTGTCGAATTCAATCACGGAGGTTTTGAGTGGAAAGCTGTGAAATGACGAAAATACTGGTAATGTTTACAAGTACGGGTACTTCTGGTGGCGTTTTCACGGGACTGTGCTTTCAAATATTAAGAGTTCATGTTTACAGAGCTCAGAATTGGTGTCTAAAGCCTTTGAATCACGAGAATAGTTTTTATGTTTACAATTTAGGAGGATTGGCTTTGTCGTTTTTTTTGTGTGAATCAGTTAAAATGGTGGCGTTTCCAGTTAACAGTTCTAAGCAAACTGTCTAATTGTGGTAAAACTATTAAAATACACAATGAGAGTTCCCAGAAATGATTAAGAACGTGTAATAAACATCTCAAGTACACGTGAATAGATTCTTACTACATTTACTGTCGAATTCAATCACGAGGTTTCCCGTGGAAAGCTGTGAAATGACGAAAATACTGGTAATGTTTACAAGTACGGGTACTTCTGGTGGCGTTTTCACGGGACTGTGCTTTCAATTATTACGAGTTCATGTTTATAGAGCTCAGAATTGGTGTCTAAAGCCTTGGAATGACGAGAATAGTTTTTATGTTTACAATTTAGGAGGATTTGCTTTGTCGTTTCTTTGTGTTAATCAGTTAAAATGGTGGCGGTTCCAGTAAACCCTTCTAAGCAAACTGTCTAATTGTGGTAAAACTGTTAAAATACACAATGATAGTTCCCAGAAATGAATAAGAACGTGTAATAAACACCTCAAGTACACGTAAATAGATTCTTACTACATTTACTGTCGAATTCAACACGGAGGTTTCGAATGGAAAGCTGTGAAATGACGAAAATACTGGTAATGTTTACAAGTACGGGTACTTCTGGTGGCGTTTTCACGGTACTGTGCTTTCAAATATTAAGAGTTCATGTTTACAGAGCTCAGAATTGGTGTCTAAAGCCTTGGAATGAGGATAATATTGTTTATGTTTACAATTTAGGAGGATTGGCTTCGGCGCTTTTTTGTGTGTATCATTTAAAATGGTGACGGTTCCAGGAAATACTTCTAAGCAAACTGTCCAATTGTGGTAAAACTGTTAAAATACACAATGAGAGTTCCCAGAAATGATTAAGAACGTTTAATAAACACCTCAAGTACACGTAAATAGATTCTAACTACCTTTCCTGTCGAATTCAATCACGGAGGTTTCCAGTGGAAAGCTGTGAAATGACGAAAATACTGGTAATGTTTACAAGTCCGGGTACTGCGGATGGCATTTTCACGGGACTGCGCTTTCAATTATTACGAGTTCATGTTTACAGAGCTCAGAATTGGTGTCTAAAGCTTTGGAATGACGAGAATAGTTTTTATATTTACAATTTAGGAGGATTGGCTTTGGCTTTTTTTTGTGTTAATCAGTTAAAATGGTGGCGGTTCCAGTAAATACTTCTAAGCAAACTGTCTAATTGTGGTAAAACTGTTAAAATACACAATGAGAGTTCCCAGAAATGATTAAGAACGTGTAATAAACATCTCACGTACACGTAAATAGATTCTTATTACATTTACTGTCGAATTCAATCACGGAGGTTTCCAGTGGAAAGCTGTGAAATGACGAAAATACTGGTAATGTTTACAAGTACGGGTACTTCTGGTGGCGTTTTCACGGGACTGTGCTTTCAAATATTAAGAGTTCATGTTTACAGAGCTCAGAATTGGTGTCTAAAGCCTTTGAATCACGAGAATAGTTTTTGTGTTTACAATTTAGGAGGATTGGCTTTCTCGTTTTTTTTGTGTGAATCAGTTAAAATGGTGGCGTTTCCAGTTAACAGGTCTAAGCAAACTGTCTAATTGTGGTAAAACTATTAAAATACACAATGAGAGTTCCCCGAAATGATTAAGAACGTGTAATAAACATCTCACGTACACGTAAATAGATTCTTACTACATTTACTGTCGAATTCAATCACGGAGGTTTCGAGTGGAAAGCTGTGAAATGACGAAAATACTGGTAATGTTTACAAGTCCGGGTACTTCTGGAGGCGTTTTCACGGGACTGTGCTTTCAAATATTAAGAGTTCATGTTTACAGAGCTCAGAATTGGTGTCTAAAGCCTTTGAATCACGAGAATAGTTTTTGTGTTTACAATTTAGGAGGATTGGCTTTGTCGTTTTTTTTGTGTGAATCTGTTAAAATGGTGGCGTTTCCAGTTAACAGGTCTAAGCAAACTGTCTAATTGTGGTAAAACTATTAAAATACACAATGAGAGTTCCCCGAAATGATTAAGAACATGTAATAAACATCTCAAGTACACGTAAATAGATTCTAACTACCTTTCCTGTCGAATTCAATCACGGAGGTTTCCAGTGGAAAGCTGTGAAATGACGAAAATACTGGTAATGTTTACAAGTCCGGGTACTTCTGGAGGCGTTTTCACGGGACTGTGCTTTCAAATATTAAGAGTTCATGTTTACAGAGCTCAGAATTGGTGTCTAAAGCCTTTGAATCACGAGAATAGTTTTTATGTTTACAATTTAGGAGGATTGGGTTTGGCGTTTTTTTTGTGTGAATCAGTTAAAATGGTGGCGGTTCCAGTAAACAGTTCTAAGCAAACTGTCTAATTGTGGTAAAACTATTAAAATACACAATGAGAGTTCCGAGAAATGATTAAGAACGTGTAATAAACACCTCAAGTACACGTAAATAGATTCTTACTACCTTTACTGTTGAATTCAATCACGGAGGTTTCGAGTGGAAAGCTGTGAAATGACGAAAATACTGGTAATGTTTACAAGTCCGGGTACTTCGGGTGGCGTTTTCACGGGACTTTGCTTTCAATTATTACGAGTTCATGTTTACAGAGCTCAGAATTGGTGTCTAAAGCCTTGGAATGACGAGAATAGTTTTTATATTTACAATTTTGGAGGATTGGCTTTGGCTTTTTTTGTGTGAATCAGTTATAATGGTGGCGGTTCCAGTAAATACTTCTAAGCAAACTGTCTAATTGTGGTAAAACTGTTAAAATACACAATGAGAGTTCCCAGAAATGATTAAGAACGTGTAATAAACATCTCAAGTACACGTAAATAGATTTTTACTACATTTACTGTCGAATTCAATCACGGAGGTTTCCAGTGGAAAGCTGTGAAATGACGAAAATACTGGTAATATTGACAATTCCGGATACTTCGAGTGGATTTTCACGGTACTGTGCTTTCAAATATTAAGAGTTCATGTTTACAGAGCTCAGAATTGGTGTCTAAAGCCTTGGAATGAGGATAATATTGTTTATGTTTACAAATTAGGAGGATTGGCTTCGGCGCTTTTTTGTGTGTATCATTTAAAATGGTGACGGTTCCAGGAAATACTTCTAAGCAAACTGTCCAATTGTGGTAAAACTGTTAAAATACACAATGAGAGTTCCCAGAAATGATTAAGAACGTTTAATAAACACCTCAAGTACACGTAAATAGATTCTAACTACCTTTCCTGTCGAATTCAATCACGGAGGTTTCCAGTGGAAAGCTGTGAAATGACGAAAATACTGGTAATGTTTACAAGTCCGGGTACTGCGGATGGCATTTTCACGGGACTGCGCTTTCAATTATTACGAGTTCATGTTTACAGAGCTCAGAATTGGTGTCTAAAGCTTTGGAATGACGAGAATAGTTTTTATATTTACAATTTAGGAGGATTGGCTTTGGCTTTTTTTTGTGTTAATCAGTTAAAATGGTGGCGGTTCCAGTAAATACTTCTAAGCAAACTGTCTAATTGTGGTAAAACTGTTAAAATACACAATGAGAGTTCCCAGAAATGATTAAGAACGTGTAATAAACATCTCACGTACACGTAAATAGATTCTTATTACATTTACTGTCGAATTCAATCACGGAGGTTTCCAGTGGAAAGCTGTGAAATGACGAAAATACTGGTAATGTTTACAAGTACGGGTACTTCTGGTGGCGTTTTCACGGGACTGTGCTTTCAAATATTAAGAGTTCATGTTTACAGAGCTCAGAATTGGTGTCTAAAGCCTTTGAATCACGAGAATAGTTTTTGTGTTTACAATTTAGGAGGATTGGCTTTGTCGTTTTTTTTGTGTGAATCAGTTAAAATGGTGGCGTTTCCAGTTAACAGGTCTAAGCAAACTGTCTAATTGTGGTAAAACTATTAAAATACACAATGAGAGTTCCCCGAAATGATTAAGAACGTGTAATAAACATCTCAAGTACACGTAAATAGATTCTTACTACATTTACTGTCGAATTCAATCACGGAGGTTTCGAGTGGAAAGCTGTGAAATGACGAAAATACTGGTAATGTTTACAAGTCCGGGTACTTCTGGAGGCGTTTTCACGGGACTGTGCTTTCAAATATTAAGAGTTCATGTTTACAGAGCTCAGAATTGGTGTCTAAAGCCTTTGAATCACGAGAATAGTTTTTGTGTTTACAATTTAGGAGGATTGGCTTTGTCGTTTTTTTTTGTGAATCTGTTAAAATGGTGGCGTTTCCAGTTAACAGGTCTAAGCAAACTGTCTAATTGTGGTAAAACTATTAAAATACACAATGAGAGTTCCCCGAAATGATTAAGAACATGTAATAAACATCTCAAGTACACGTAAATAGATTCTAACTACCTTTCCTGTCGAATTCAATCACGGAGGTTTCCAGTGGAAAGCTGTGAAATGACGAAAATACTGGTAATGTTTACAAGTCCGGGTACTTCTGGAGGCGTTTTCACGGGACTGTGCTTTCAAATATTAAGAGTTCATGTTTACAGAGCTCAGAATTGGTGTCTAAAGCCTTTGAATCACGAGAATAGTTTTTGTGTTTACAATTTAGGAGGATTGGCTTTGTCGTTTTTTTTGTGTGAATCTGTTAAAATGGTGGCGTTTCCAGTTAACAGGTCTAAGCAAACTGTCTAATTGTGGTAAAACTATTAAAATACACAATGATAGTTCCCAGAAATGATTAAGAACGTGTAATAAACACCTCAAGTACACGTAAATAGATTCTTACTACATTTACTGTCGAATTCAACACGGAGGTTTCGAATGGAAAGCTGTGAAATGACGAAAATACTGGTAATGTTTACAAGTACGGGTACTTCTGGTGGCGTTTTCACGATACTGTGCTTTCAAATATTAAGAGTTCATGTTTACAGAGCTCAGAATAGGTGTCTAAAGCCTTGGAATGAGGATAATATTGTTTATGTTTACAATTTAGGAGGATTGGCTTCGGCGCTTTTTTGTGTGTATCATTTAAAATGGTGACGGTTCCAGGAAATACTTCTAAGCAAACTGTCCAATTGTGGTAAAACTGTTAAAATACACAATGAGAGTTCCCAGAAATGATTAAGAACGTTTAATAAACACCTCAAGTACACGTAAATAGATTCTAACTACCTTTCCTGTCGAATTCAATCACGGAGGTTTCCAGTGGAAAGCTGTGAAATGACGAAAATACTGGTAATGTTTACAAGTCCGGGTACTGCGGATGGCATTATCACGGGACTGCGCTTTCAATTATTACGAGTTCATGTTTACAGAGCTCAGAATTGGTGTCTAAAGCTTTGGAATGACGAGAATAGTTTTTATATTTACAATTTAGGAGGATTGGCTTTGGCTTTTTTTTGTGTTAATCAGTTAAAATGGTGGCGGTTCCAGTAAATACTTCTAAGCAAACTGTCTAATTGTGGTAAAACTGTTAAAATACACAATGAGAGTTCCCAGAAATGATTAAGAACGTGTAATAAACATCTCACGTACACGTAAATAGATTCTTATTACATTTACTGTCGAATTCAATCACGGAGGTTTCCAGTGGAAAGCTGTGAAATGACGAAAATACTGGTAATGTTTACAAGTACGGGTACTTCTGGTGGCGTTTTCACGGGACTGTGCTTTCAAATATTAAGAGTTCATGTTTACAGAGCTCAGAATTGGTGTCTAAAGCCTTTGAATCACGAGAATAGTTTTTGTGTTTACAATTTAGGAGGATTGGCTTTGTCGTTTTTTTTGTGTGAATCAGTTAAAATGGTGGCGTTTCCAGTTAACAGGTCTAAGCAAACTGTCTAATTGTGGTAAAACTATTAAAATACACAATGAGAGTTCCCCGAAATGATTAAGAACGTGTAATAAACATCTCAAGTACACGTAAATAGATTCTTACTACATTTACTGTCGAATTCAATCACGGAGGTTTCGAGTGGAAAGCTGTGAAATGACGAAAATACTGGTAATGTTTACAAGTCCGGGTACTTCTGGAGGCGTTTTCACGGGACTGTGCTTTCAAATATTAAGAGTTCATGTTTACAGAGCTCAGAATTGGTGTCTAAAGCCTTTGAATCACGAGAATAGTTTTTGTGTTTACAATTTAGGAGGATTGGCTTTGTCGTTTTTTTTTGTGAATCTGTTAAAATGGTGGCGTTTCCAGTTAACAGGTCTAAGCAAACTGTCTAATTGTGGTAAAACTATTAAAATACACAATGAGAGTTCCCCGAAATGATTAAGAACATGTAATAAACATCTCAAGTACACGTAAATAGATTCTAACTACCTTTCCTGTCGAATTCAATCACGGAGGTTTCCAGTGGAAAGCTGTGAAATGACGAAAATACTGGTAATGTTTACAAGTCCGGGTACTTCTGGAGGCGTTTTCACGGGACTGTGCTTTCAAATATTAAGAGTTCATGTTTACAGAGCTCAGAATTGGTGTCTAAAGCCTTTGAATCACGAGAATAGTTTTTGTGTTTACAATTTAGGAGGATTGGCTTTGTCGTTTTTTTTGTGTGAATCTGTTAAAATGGTGGCGTTTCCAGTTAACAGGTCTAAGCAAACTGTCTAATTGTGGTAAAACTATTAAAATACACAATGATAGTTCCCAGAAATGATTAAGAACGTGTAATAAACACCTCAAGTACACGTAAATAGATTCTTACTACATTTACTGTCGAATTCAACACGGAGGTTTCGAATGGAAAGCTGTGAAATGACGAAAATACTGGTAATGTTTACAAGTACGGGTACTTCTGGTGGCGTTTTCACGATACTGTGCTTTCAAATATTAAGAGTTCATGTTTACAGAGCTCAGAATAGGTGTCTAAAGCCTTGGAATGAGGATAATATTGTTTATGTTTACAATTTAGGAGGATTGGCTTCGGCGCTTTTTTGTGTGTATCATTTAAAATGGTGACGGTTCCAGGAAATACTTCTAAGCAAACTGTCCAATTGTGGTAAAACTGTTAAAATACACAATGAGAGTTCCCAGAAATGATTAAGAACGTTTAATAAACACCTCAAGTACACGTAAATAGATTCTAACTACCTTTCCTGTCGAATTCAATCACGGAGGTTTCCAGTGGAAAGCTGTGAAATGACGAAAATACTGGTAATGTTTACAAGTCCGGGTACTGCGGATGGCATTATCACGGGACTGCGCTTTCAATTATTACGAGTTCATGTTTACAGAGCTCAGAATTGGTGTCTAAAGCTTTGGAATGACGAGAATAGTTTTTATATTTACAATTTAGGAGGATTGGCTTTGGCTTTTTTTTGTGTTAATCAGTTAAAATGGTGGCGGTTCCAGTAAATACTTCTAAGCAAACTGTCTAATTGTGGTAAAACTGTTAAAATACACAATGAGAGTTCCCAGAAATGATTAAGAACGTGTAATAAACATCTCACGTACACGTAAATAGATTCTTATTACATTTACTGTCGAATTCAATCACGGAGGTTTCCAGTGGAAAGCTGTGAAATGACGAAAATACTGGTAATGTTTACAAGTACGGGTACTTCTGGTGGCGTTTTCACGGGACTGTGCTTTCAAATATTAAGAGTTCATGTTTACAGAGCTCAGAATTGGTGTCTAAAGCCTTTGAATCACGAGAATAGTTTTTGTGTTTACAATTTAGGAGGATTGGCTTTGTCGTTTTTTTTGTGTGAATCAGTTAAAATGGTGGCGTTTCCAGTTAACAGGTCTAAGCAAACTGTCTAATTGTGGTAAAACTATTAAAATACACAATGAGAGTTCCCCGAAATGATTAAGAACGTGTAATAAACATCTCAAGTACACGTAAATAGATTCTAACTACCTTTCCTGTCGAATTCAATCACGGAGGTTTCGAGTGGAAAGCTGTGAAATGACGAAAATACTGGTAATGTTTACAAGTCCGGGTACTTCGGGTGGCGTTTTCATGGGACTGTGCTTTCAAATATTAAGAGTTCATGTTTACAGAGCTCAGAATTGGTGTCTAAAGCCTTGGAATGACGAGAATAGTTTTTGTGTTTACAATTTAGGAGGATTGGCTTTGTCGTTTTTTGTGTGAATCAGTTAAAATGGTGGCGTTTCCAGTAAATACTTCTAAGCAAACTGTCTAATTGTGGTAAAACTGTTAAAGTACACAATGAGAGTCCCCAGAAATGATTAAGAACGTGTAATAAACATCTCAAGTACACGTAAATAGATTCTTACTACATTTACTGTCGAATTCAATCACGGAGGTTTTGAGTGGAAAGCTGTGAAATGACGAAAATACTGGTAATGTTTACAAGTACGGGTACTTCTGGTGGCGTTTTCACGGGACTGTGCTTTCAAATATTAAGAGTTCATGTTTACAGAGCTCAGAATTGGTGTCTAAAGCCTTTGAATCACGAGAATAGTTTTTATGTTTACAATTTAGGAGGATTGGCTTTGTCGTTTTTTTTGTGTGAATCAGTTAAAATGGTGGCGTTTCCAGTTAACAGTTCTAAGCAAACTGTCTAATTGTGGTAAAACTATTAAAATACACAATGAGAGTTCCCAGAAATGATTAAGAACGTGTAATAAACATCTCAAGTACACGTGAATAGATACTTACTACATTTACTGTCGAATTCAATCACGAGGTTTCCCGTGGAAAGCTGTGAAATGACGAAAATACTGGTAATGTTTACAAGTACGGGTACTTCTGGTGGCGTTTTCACATGACTGTGCTTTCAATTATTACGAGTTCATGTTTATAGAGCTCAGAATTGGTGTCTAAAGCCTTGGAATGACGAGAATAGTTTTTATGTTTACAATTTAGGAGGATTTGCTTTGTCGTTTCTTTGTGTTAATCAGTTAAAATGGTGGCGGTTCCAGTAAACCCTTCTAAGCAAACTGTCTAATTGTGGTAAAACTGTTAAAATACACAATGATAGTTCCCAGAAATGAATAAGAACGTGTAATAAACACCTCAAGTACACGTAAATAGATTCTTACTACATTTACTGTCGAATTCAACACGGAGGTTTCGAATGGAAAGCTGTGAAATGACGAAAATACTGGTAATGTTTACAAGTACGGGTACTTCTGGTGGCGTTTTCACGGTACTGTGCTTTCAAATATTAAGAGTTCATGTTTACAGAGCTCAGAATTGCTGTCTAAAGCCTTGGAATTAGGATAATATTGTTTATGTTTACAATTTAGGAGGATTGGCTTCGGCGCTTTTTTGTGTGTATCATTTAAAATGGTGACGGTTCCAGGAAATACTTCTAAGCAAACTGTCCAATTGTGGTAAAACTGTTAAAATACACAATGAGAGTTCCCAGAAATGATTAAGAACGTTTAATAAACACCTCAAGTACACGTAAATAGATTCTAACTACCTTTCCTGTCGAATTCAATCACGGAGGTTTCCAGTGGAAAGCTGTGAAATGACGAAAATACTGGTAATGTTTACAAGTCCGGGTACTGCGGATGGCATTTTCACGGGACTGCGCTTTCAATTATTACGAGTTCATGTTTACAGAGCTCAGAATTGGTGTCTAAAGCTTTGGAATGACGAGAATAGTTTTTATATTTACAATTTAGGAGGATTGGCTTTGGCTTTTTTTTGTGTTAATCAGTTAAAATGGTGGCGGTTCCAGTAAATACTTCTAAGCAAACTGTCTAATTGTGGTAAAACTGTTAAAATACACAATGAGAGTTCCCAGAAATGATTAAGAACGTGTAATAAACATCTCACGTACACGTAAATAGATTCTTATTACATTTACTGTCGAATTCAATCACGGAGGTTTCCAGTGGAAAGCTGTGAAATGACGAAAATACTGGTAATGTTTACAAGTCCGGGTACTTCTGGAGGCGTTTTCACGGGACTGTGCTTTCAAATATTAAGAGTTCATGTTTACAGAGCTCAGAATTGGTGTCTAAAGCCTTTGAATCACGAGAATAGTTTTTATGTTTACAATTTAGGAGGATTGGCTTTGGCGTTTTTTTTGTGTGAATCAGTTAAAATGGTGGCGGTTCCAGTAAACAGTTCTAAGCAAACTGTCTAATTGTGGTAAAACTATTAAAATACACAATGAGAGTTCCGAGAAATGATTAAGAACGTGTAATAAACACCTCAAGTACACGTAAATAGATTCTTACTACCTTTACTGTTGAATTCAATCACGGAGGTTTCGAGTGGAAAGCTGTGAAATGACGAAAATACTGGTAATGTTTACAAGTCCGGGTACTTCGGGTGGCGTTTTCACGGGACTTTGCTTTCAATTATTACGAGTTCATGTTTACAGAGCTCAGAATTGGTGTCTAAAGCCTTGGAATGACGAGAATAGTTTTTATATTTACAATTTTGGAGGATTGGCTTTGGCTTTTTTTGTGTGAATCAGTTATAATGGTGGCGGTTCCAGTAAATACTTCTAAGCAAACTGTCTAATTGTGGTAAAACTGTTAAAATACACAATGAGAGTTCCCAGAAATGATTAAGAACGTGTAATAAACATCTCAAGTACACGTAAATAGATTGTTACTACATTTACTGTCGAATTCAATCACGGAGGTTTTGAGTGGAAAGCTGTGAAATGACGAAAATACTGGTAATGTTTACAAGTACGGGTACTTCTGGTGGCGTTTTCACGGGACTGTGCTTTCAAATATTAAGAGTTCATGTTTACAGAGCTCAGAATTGGTGTCTAAAGCCTTTGAATCACGAGAATAGTTTTTGTGTTTACAATTTAGGAGGATTGGCTTTGTCGTTTTTTTTGTGTGAATCAGTTAAAATGGTGGCGTTTCCAGTTAACAGGTCTAAGCAAACTGTCTAATTGTGGTAAAACTATTAAAATACACAATGAGAGTTCCCCGAAATGATTAAGAACGTGTAATAAACATCTCAAGTACACGTAAATAGATTCTTACTACATTTACTGTCGAATTCAATCACGGAGGTTTCGAGTGGAAAGCTGTGAAATGACGAAAATACTGGTAATGTTTACAAGTCCGGGTACTTCTGGAGGCGTTTTCACGGGACTGTGCTTTCAAATATTAAGAGTTCATGTTTACAGAGCTCAGAATTGGTGTCTAAAGCCTTTGAATCACGAGAATAGTTTTTGTGTTTACAATTTAGGAGGATTGGCTTTGTCGTTTTTTGTGTGTGAATCAGTTAAAATGGTGGCGTTTCCAGTTAACAGGTCTAAGCAAACTGTCTAATTGTGGTAAAACTATTAAAATACACAATGAGAGTTCCCCGAAATGATTAAGAACGTGTAATAAACATCTCAAGTACACGTAAATAGACTCTTACTACATTTACTGTCGAATTCAATCACGGAGGTTTCCAGTGGAAAGCTGTGAAATGACGAAAATACTGGTAATGTTTACAAGTCCGGGTACTTCTGGAGGCGTTTTCACGGGACTGTGCTTTCAAATATTAAGAGTTCATGTTTACAGAGCTCAGAATTGGTGTCTAAAGCCTTTGAATCACGAGAATAGTTTTTATGTTTACAATTTAGGAGGATTGGCTTTGGCTTTTTTTTGTGTGAATCAGTTAAAATGGTGGCGGTTCCAGTAAACAGTTCTAAGCAAACTGTCTAATTGTGGTAAAACTATTAAAATACACAATGAGAGTTCCGAGAAATGATTAAGAACGTGTAATAAACACCTCAAGTACACGTAAATAGATTCTTACTACCTTTACTGTTGAATTCAATCACGGAGGTTTCGAGTGGAAAGCTGTGAAATGACGAAAATACTGGTAATGTTTACAAGTCCGGGTACTTCGGGTGGCGTTTTCACGGGACTTTGCTTTCAATTATTACGAGTTCATGTTTACAGAGCTCAGAATTGGTGTCTAAAGCCTTGGAATGACGAGAATAGTTTTTATATTTACAATTTTGGAGGATTGGCTTTGGCTTTTTTTGTGTGAATCAGTTAAAATGGTGGCGGTTCCAGTAAACACTTCTAAGCAAACTGTCTAATTGTGGTAAAACTGTGAAAATACACAATGATAGTTCCCAGAAATGATTAAGAACGTGTAATAAACACCTCAAGTACACGTAAATAGATTCTTACTACATTTACTGTCGAATTCAACACGGAGGTTTCGAATGGAAAGCTGTGAAATGACGAAAATACTGGTAATGTTTACAAGTACGGGTACTTCTGGTGGCGTTTTCACGATACTGTGCTTTCAAATATTAAGAGTTCATGTTTACAGAGCTCAGAATAGGTGTCTAAAGCCTTGGAATGAGGATAATATTGTTTATGTTTACAATTTAGGAGGATTGGCTTCGGCGTTTTTTGTGTGTATCATTTAAAATGGTGACGGTTCCAGGAAATACTTCTAAGCAAACTGTCCAATTGTGGTAAAACTGTTAAAATACACAATGAGAGTTCCCAGAAATGATTAAGAACGTTTAATAAACACCTCAAGTACACGTAAATAGATTCTAACTACCTTTCCTGTCGAATTCAATCACGGAGGTTTCCAGTGGAAAGCTGTGAAATGACGAAAATACTGGTAATGTTTACAAGTCCGGGTACTGCGGATGGCATTATCACGGGACTGCGCTTTCAATTATTACGAGTTCATGTTTACAGAGCTCAGAATTGGTGTCTAAAGCTTTGGAATGACGAGAATAGTTTTTATATTTACAATTTAGGAGGATTGGCTTTGGCTTTTTTTTGTGTTAATCAGTTAAAATGGTGGCGGTTCCAGTAAATACTTCTAAGCAAACTGTCTAATTGTGGTAAAACTGTTAAAATACACAATGAGAGTTCCCAGAAATGATTAAGAACGTGTAATAAACATCTCACGTACACGTAAATAGATTCTTATTACATTTACTGTCGAATTCAATCACGGAGGTTTCCAGTGGAAAGCTGTGAAATGACGAAAATACTGGTAATGTTTACAAGTACGGGTACTTCTGGTGGCGTTTTCACGGGACTGTGCTTTCAAATATTAAGAGTTCATGTTTACAGAGCTCAGAATTGGTGTCTAAAGCCTTTGAATCACGAGAATAGTTTTTGTGTTTACAATTTAGGAGGATTGGCTTTGTCGTTTTTTTTGTGTGAATCAGTTAAAATGGTGGCGTTTCCAGTTAACAGGTCTAAGCAAACTGTCTAATTGTGGTAAAACTATTAAAATACACAATGAGAGTTCCCCGAAATGATTAAGAACGTGTAATAAACATCTCAAGTACACGTAAATAGATTCTTACTACATTTACTGTCGAATTCAATCACGGAGGTTTCGAGTGGAAAGCTGTGAAATGACGAAAATACTGGTAATGTTTACAAGTACGGGTACTTCTGGTGGCGTTTTCACGGGACTGTGCTTTCAATTATTACGAGTTCATGTTTATAGAGCTCAGAATTGGTGTCTAAAGCCTTGGAATGACGAGAATAGTTTTTATGTTTACAATTTAGGAGGATTTGCTTTGTCGTTTCTTTGTGTTAATCAGTTAAAATGGTGGCGGTTCCAGTAAACCCTTCTAAGCAAACTGTCTAATTGTGGTAAAACTGTTAAAATAAACAATGATAGTTCCCAGAAATGATTAAGAACGTGTAATAAACATCTCAAGTACACGTAAATAGATTTTTACTACATTTACTGTCGAATTCAATCACGGAGGTTTCCAGTGGAAAGCTGTGAAATGACGAAAATACTGGTAATATTGACAATTCCGGATACTTCGAGTGGATTTTCACGGTACTGTGCTTTCAAATATTAAGAGTTCATGTTTACAGAGCTCAGAATTGGTGTCTAAAGCCTTGGAATGAGGATAATATTGTTTATGTTTACAAATTAGGAGGATTGGCTTCGGCGCTTTTTTGTGTGGATCATTTAAAATGGTGACGGTTCCAGGAAATACTTCTAAGCAAACTGTCCAATTGTGGTAAAACTGTTAAAATACACAATGAGAGTTCCCAGAAATGATTAAGAACGTTTAATAAACACCTCAAGTACACGTAAATAGATTCTAACTACCTTTCCTGTCGAATTCAATCACGGAGGTTTCCAGTGGAAAGCTGTGAAATGACGAAAATACTGGTAATGTTTACAAGTCCGGGTACTGCGGATGGCATTTTCACGGGACTGCGCTTTCAATTATTACGAGTTCATGTTTACAGAGCTCAGAATTGGTGTCTAAAGCTTTGGAATGACGAGAATAGTTTTTATATTTACAATTTAGGAGGATTGGCTTTGGCTTTTTTTTGTGTTAATCAGTTAAAATGGTGGCGGTTCCAGTAAACAGTTCTAAGCAAACTGTCTAATTGTGGTAAAACTATTAAAATACACAATGAGAGTTCCGAGAAATGATTAAGAACGTGTAATAAACACCTCAAGTACACGTAAATAGATTCTTACTACCTTTACTGTTGAATTCAATCACGGAGGTTTCGAGTGGAAAGCTGTGAAATGACGAAAATACTGGTAATGTTTACAAGTCCGGGTACTTCGGGTGGCGTTTTCACGGGACTTTGCTTTCAATTATTACGAGTTCATGTTTACAGAGCTCAGAATTGGTGTCTAAAGCCTTGGAATGACGAGAATAGTTTTTATATTTACAATTTTGGAGGATTGGCTTTGGCTTTTTTTGTGTGAATCAGTTAAAATGGTGGCGGTTCCAGTAAACACTTCTAAGCAAACTGTCTAATTGTGGTAAAACTGTGAAAATACACAATGATAGTTCCCAGAAATGATTAAGAACGTGTAATAAACACCTCAAGTACACGTAAATAGATTCTTACTACATTTACTGTCGAATTCAACACGGAGGTTTCGAATGGAAAGCTGTGAAATGACGAAAATACTGGTAATGTTTACAAGTACGGGTACTTCTGGTGGCGTTTTCACGATACTGTGCTTTCAAATATTAAGAGTTCATGTTTACAGAGCTCAGAATAGGTGTCTAAAGCCTTGGAATGAGGATAATATTGTTTATGTTTACAAATTAGGAGGATTGGCTTCGGCGCTTTTTTGTGTGTATCATTTAAAATGGTGACGGTTCCAGGAAATACTTCTAAGCAAACTGTCCAATTGTGGTAAAACTGTTAAAATACACAATGAGAGTTCCCAGAAATGATTAAGAACGTTTAATAAACACCTCAAGTACACGTAAATAGATTCTAACTACCTTTCCTGTCGAATTCAATCACGGAGGTTTCCAGTGGAAAGCTGTGAAATGACGAAAATACTGGTAATGTTTACAAGTCCGGGTACTGCGGATGGCATTTTCACGGGACTGCGCTTTCAATTATTACGAGTTCATGTTTACAGAGCTCAGAATTGGTGTCTAAAGCTTTGGAATGACGAGAATAGTTTTTATATTTACAATTTAGGAGGATTGGCTTTGGCTTTTTTTTGTGTTAATCAGTTAAAATGGTGGCGGTTCCAGTAAATACTTCTAAGCAAACTGTCTAATTGTGGTAAAACTGTTAAAATACACAATGAGAGTTCCCAGAAATGATTAAGAACGTGTAATAAACATCTCACGTACACGTAAATAGATTCTTATTACATTTACTGTCGAATTCAATCACGGAGGTTTCCAGTGGAAAGCTGTGAAATGACGAAAATACTGGTAATGTTTACAAGTACGGGTACTTCTGGTGGCGTTTTCACGGGACTGTGCTTTCAAATATTAAGAGTTCATGTTTACAGAGCTCAGAATTGGTGTCTAAAGCCTTTGAATCACGAGAATAGTTTTTGTGTTTACAATTTAGGAGGATTGGCTTTGTCGTTTTTTTTGTGTGAATCAGTTAAAATGGTGGCGTTTCCAGTTAACAGGTCTAAGCAAACTGTCTAATTGTGGTAAAACTATTAAAATACACAATGAGAGTTCCCCGAAATGATTAAGAACATGTAATAAACATCTCAAGTACACGTAAATAGATTCTAACTACCTTTCCTGTCGAATTCAATCACGGAGGTTTCGAGTGGAAAGCTGTGAAATGACGAAAATACTGGTAATGTTTACAAGTCCGGGTACTTCGGGTGGCGTTTTCACGGGACTGTGCTTTCAAATATTAAGAGTTCATGTTTACAGAGCTCAGAATTGGTGTCTAAAGCCTTGGAATGACGAGAATAGTTTTTGTGTTTACAATTTAGGAGGATTGGCTTTGTCGTTTTTTGTGTGAATCAGTTAAAATGGTGGCGGTTCCAGTAAATACTTCTAAGCAAACTGTCTAATTGTGGTAAAACTGTTAAAATACACAATGAGAGTCCCCAGAAATGATTAAGAACGTGTAACAAACATCTCAAGTACACGTAAATAGATTCTTACTACATTTACTGTCGAATTCAATCACGGAGGTTTTGAGTGGAAAGCTGTGAAATGACGAAAATACTGGTAATGTTTACAAGTCCGGGTACTTCTGGTGGCGTTTTCACGGGACTGTGCTTTCAAATATTAAGAGTTCATGTTTACAGAGCTCAGAATTGGTGTCTAAAGCCTTTGAATCACGAGAATAGTTTTTATGTTTACAATTTAGGAGGATTGGCTTTGTCGTTTTTTTTGTGTGAATCAGTTAAAATGGTGGCGTTTCCAGTTAACAGTTCTAAGCAAACTGTCTAATTGTGGTAAAACTATTAAAATACACAATGAGAGTTCCCAGAAATGATTAAGAACGTTTAATAAACACCTCAAGTACACGTAAATAGATTCTAACTACCTTTCCTGTCGAATTCAATCACGGAGGTTTCCAGTGGAAAGCTGTGAAATGACGAAAATACTGGTAATGTTTACAAGTCCGGGTACTGCGGATGGCATTTTCACGGGACTGCGCTTTCAATTATTACGAGTTCATGTTTACAGAGCTCAGAATTGGTGTCTAAAGCTTTGGAATGACGAGAATAGTTTTTATATTTACAATTTAGGAGGATTGGCTTTGGCTTTTTTTTGTGTTAATCAGTTAAAATGGTGGCGGTTCCAGTAAATACTTCTAAGCAAACTGTCTAATTGTGGTAAAACTGTTAAAATACACAATGAGAGTTCCCAGAAATGATTAAGAACGTGTAATAAACATCTCACGTACACGTAAATAGATTCTTATTACATTTACTGTCGAATTCAATCACGGAGGTTTCCAGTGGAAAGCTGTGAAATGACGAAAATACTGGTAATGTTTACAAGTACGGGTACTTCTGGTGGCGTTTTCACGGGACTGTGCTTTCAAATATTAAGAGTTCATGTTTACAGAGCTCAGAATTGGTGTCTAAAGCCTTTGAATCACGAGAATAGTTTTTGTGTTTACAATTTAGGAGGATTGGCTTTGTCGTTTTTTTTGTGTGAATCAGTTAAAATGGTGGCGTTTCCAGTTAACAGGTCTAAGCAAACTGTCTAATTGTGGTAAAACTATTAAAATACACAATGAGAGTTCCCCGAAATGATTAAGAACGTGTAATAAACATCTCACGTACACGTAAATAGATTCTTACTACATTTACTGTCGAATTCAATCACGGAGGTTTCGAGTGGAAAGCTGTGAAATGACGAAAATACTGGTAATGTTTACAAGTCCGGGTACTTCTGGAGGCGTTTTCACGGGACTGTGCTTTCAAATATTAAGAGTTCATGTTTACAGAGCTCAGAATTGGTGTCTAAAGCCTTTGAATCACGAGAATAGTTTTTGTGTTTACAATTTAGGAGGATTGGCTTTGTCGTTTTTTTTGTGTGAATCTGTTAAAATGGTGGCGTTTCCAGTCAACAGGTCTAAGCAAACTGTCTAATTGTGGTAAAACTATTAAAATACACAATGAGAGTTCCCCGAAATGATTAAGAACATGTAATAAACATCTCAAGTACACGTAAATAGATTCTAACTACCTTTCCTGTCGAATTCAATCACGGAGGTTTCCAGTGGAAAGCTGTGAAATGACGAAAATACTGGTAATGTTTAAAAGTCCGGGTACTTCTGGAGGCGTTTTCACGGGACTGTGCTTTCAAATATTAAGAGTTCATGTTTACAGAGCTCAGAATTGGTGTCTAAAGCCTTTGAATCACGAGAATAGTTTTTATGTTTACAATTTAGGAGGATTGGCTTTGGCGTTTTTTTTGTGTGAATCAGTTAAAATGGTGGCGGTTCCAGTAAACAGTTCTAAGCAAACTGTCTAATTGTGGTAAAACTATTAAAATACACAATGAGAGTTCCGAGAAATGATTAAGAACGTGTAATAAACACCTCAAGTACACGTAAATAGATTCTTACTACCTTTACTGTTGAATTCAATCACGGAGGTTTCGAGTGGAAAGCTGTGAAATGACGAAAATACTGGTAATGTTTACAAGTCCGGGTACTTCGGGTGGCGTTTTCACGGGACTTTGCTTTCAATTATTACGAGTTCATGTTTACAGAGCTCAGAATTGGTGTCTAAAGCCTTGGAATGACGAGAATAGTTTTTATATTTACAATTTTGGAGGATTGGCTTTGGCTTTTTTTGTGTGAATCAGTTATAATGGTGGCGGTTCCAGTAAATACTTCTAAGCAAACTGTCTAGTTGTGGTAAAACTGTTAAAATACACAATGAGAGTTCCCAGAAATGATTAAGAACGTGTAATAAACATCTCAAGTACACGTAAATAGATTCTTACTACATTTACTGTCGAATTCAATCACGGAGGTTTCGAGTGGAAAGCTGTGAAATGACGAAAATACTGGTAATGTTTACAAGTACGGGTACTTCTGGTGGCGTTTTCACGGGACTGTGCTTTCAATTATTACGAGTTCATGTTTATAGAGCTCAGAATTGGTGTCTAAAGCCTTGGAATGACGAGAATAGTTTTTATGTTTACAATTTAGGAGGATTTGCTTTGTCGTTTCTTTGTGTTAATCAGTTAAAATGGTGGCGGTTCCAGTAAACCCTTCTAAGCAAACTGTCTAATTGTGGTAAAACTGTTAAAATAAACAATGATAGTTCCCAGAAATGATTAAGAACGTGTAATAAACATCTCAAGTACACGTAAATAGATTTTTACTACATTTACTGTCGAATTCAATCACGGAGGTTTCCAGTGGAAAGCTGTGAAATGACGAAAATACTGGTAATATTGACAATTCCGGATACTTCGAGTGGATTTTCACGGTACTGTGCTTTCAAATATTAAGAGTTCATGTTTACAGAGCTCAGAATTGGTGTCTAAAGCCTTGGAATGAGGATAATATTGTTTATATTTACAAATTAGGAGGATTGGCTTCGGCGCTTTTTTGTGTGTATCATTTAAAATGGTGATGGTTCCAGGAAATACTTCTAAGCAAACTGTCCAATTGTGGTAAAACTGTTAAAATACACAATGAGAGTTCCCAGAAATGATTAAGAACGTTTAATAAACACCTCAAGTACACGTAAATAGATTCTAACTACCTTTCCTGTCGAATTCAATCACGGAGGTTTCCAGTGGAAAGCTGTGAAATGACGAAAATACTGGTAATGTTTACAAGTCCGGGTACTGCGGATGGCATTTTCACGGGACTGCGCTTTCAATTATTACGAGTTCATGTTTACAGAGCTCAGAATTGGTGTCTAAAGCTTTGGAATGACGAGAATAGTTTTTATATTTACAATTTAGGAGGATTGGCTTTGGCTTTTTTTTGTGTTAATCAGTTAAAATGGTGGCGGTTCCAGTAAATACTTCTAAGCAAACTGTCTAATTGTGGTAAAACTGTTAAAATACACAATGAGAGTTCCCAGAAATGATTAAGAACGTGTAATAAACATCTCACGTACACGTAAATAGATTCTTATTACATTTACTGTCGAATTCAATCACGGAGGTTTCCAGTGGAAAGCTGTGAAATGACGAAAATACTGGTAATGTTTACAAGTACGGGTACTTCTGGTGGCGTTTTCACGGGACTGTGCTTTCAAATATTAAGAGTTCATGTTTACAGAGCTCAGAATTGGTGTCTAAAGCCTTTGAATCACGAGAATAGTTTTTGTGTTTACAATTTAGGAGGATTGGCTTTGTCGTTTTTTTTGTGTGAATCAGTTAAAATGGTGGCGTTTCCAGTTAACAGGTCTAAGCAAACTGTCTAATTGTGGTAAAACTATTAAAATACACAATGAGAGTTCCCCGAAATGATTAAGAACGTGTAATAAACATCTCAAGTACACGTAAATAGATTCTTACTACATTTACTGTCGAATTCAATCACGGAGGTTTCGAGTGGAAAGCTGTGAAATGACGAAAATACTGGTAATGTTTACAAGTCCGGGTACTTCTGGAGGCGTTTTCACGGGACTGTGCTTTCAAATATTAAGAGTTCATGTTTACAGAGCTCAGAATTGGTGTCTAAAGCCTTTGAATCACGAGAATAGTTTTTGTGTTTACAATTTAGGAGGATTGGCTTTGTCGTTTTTTTTTGTGAATCTGTTAAAATGGTGGCGTTTCCAGTTAACAGGTCTAAGCAAACTGTCTAATTGTGGTAAAACTATTAAAATACACAATGAGAGTTCCCCGAAATGATTAAGAACATGTAATAAACATCTCAAGTACACGTAAATAGATTCTAACTACCTTTCCTGTCGAATTCAATCACGGAGGTTTCCAGTGGAAAGCTGTGAAATGACGAAAATACTGGTAATGTTTACAAGTCCGGGTACTTCTGGAGGCGTTTTCACGGGACTGTGCTTTCAAATATTAAGAGTTCATGTTTACAGAGCTCAGAATTGGTGTCTAAAGCCTTTGAATCACGAGAATAGTTTTTATGTTTACAATTTAGGAGGATTGGCTTTGGCGTTTTTTTTGTGTGAATCAGTTAAAATGGTGGCGGTTCCAGTAAACAGTTCTAAGCAAACTGTCTAATTGTGGTAAAACTATTAAAATACACAATGAGAGTTCCGAGAAATGATTAAGAACGTGTAATAAACACCTCAAGTACACGTAAATAGATTCTTACTACCTTTACTGTTGAATTCAATCACGGAGGTTTCGAGTGGAAAGCTGTGAAATGACGAAAATACTGGTAATGTTTACAAGTCCGGGTACTTCGGGTGGCGTTTTCACGGGACTTTGCTTTCAATTATTACGAGTTCATGTTTACAGAGCTCAGAATTGGTGTCTAAAGCCTTGGAATGACGAGAATAGTTTTTATATTTACAATTTTGGAGGATTGGCTTTGGCTTTTTTTGTGTGAATCAGTTATAATGGTGGCGGTTCCAGTAAATACTTCTAAGCAAACTGTCTAATTGTGGTAAAACTGTTAAAATACACAATGAGAGTTCCCAGAAATGATTAAGAACGTGTAATAAACATCTCAAGTACACGTAAATAGATTGTTACTACATTTACTGTCGAATTCAATCACGGAGGTTTTGAGTGGAAAGCTGTGAAATGACGAAAATACTGGTAATGTTTACAAGTACGGGTACTTCTGGTGGCGTTTTCACGGGACTGTGCTTTCAAATATTAAGAGTTCATGTTTACAGAGCTCAGAATTGGTGTCTAAAGCCTTTGAATCACGAGAATAGTTTTTGTGTTTACAATTTAGGAGGATTGGCTTTGTCGTTTTTTTTGTGTGAATCAGTTAAAATGGTGGCGTTTCCAGTTAACAGGTCTAAGCAAACTGTCTAATTGTGGTAAAACTATTAAAATACACAATGAGAGTTCCCCGAAATGATTAAGAACGTGTAATAAACATCTCAAGTACACGTAAATAGATTCTTACTACATTTACTGTCGAATTCAATCACGGAGGTTTCGAGTGGAAAGCTGTGAAATGACGAAAATACTGGTAATGTTTACAAGTCCGGGTACTTCTGGAGGCGTTTTCACGGGACTGTGCTTTCAAATATTAAGAGTTCATGTTTACAGAGCTCAGAATTGGTGTCTAAAGCCTTTGAATCACGAGAATAGTTTTTGTGTTTACAATTTAGGAGGATTGGCTTTGTCGTTTTTTTTGTGTGAATCAGTTAAAATGGTGGCGTTTCCAGTTAACAGGTCTAAGCAAACTGTCTAATTGTGGTAAAACTATTAAAATACACAATGAGAGTTCCCCGAAATGATTAAGAACGTGTAATAAACATCTCAAGTACACGTAAATAGACTCTTACTACATTTACTGTCGAATTCAATCACGGAGGTTTCCAGTGGAAAGCTGTGAAATGATGAAAATACTGGTAATGTTTACAAGTCCGGGTACTTCTGGAGGCGTTTTCACGGGACTGTGCTTTCAAATATTAAGAGTTCATGTTTACAGAGCTCAGAATTGGTGTCTAAAGCCTTTGAATCACGAGAATAGTTTTTATGTTTACAATTTAGGAGGATTGGCTTTGGCTTTTTTTTGTGTGAATCAGTTAAAATGGTGGCGGTTCCAGTAAACAGTTCTAAGCAAACTGTCTAATTGTGGTAAAACTATTAAAATACACAATGAGAGTTCCGAGAAATGATTAAGAACGTGTAATAAACACCTCAAGTACACGTAAATAGATTCTTACTACCTTTACTGTTGAATTCAATCACGGAGGTTTCGAGTGGAAAGCTGTGAAATGACGAAAATACTGGTAATGTTTACAAGTCCGGGTACTTCGGGTGGCGTTTTCACGGGACTTTGCTTTCAATTATTACGAGTTCATGTTTACAGAGCTCAGAATTGGTGTCTAAAGCCTTGGAATGACGAGAATAGTTTTTATATTTACAATTTTGGAGGATTGGCTTTGGCTTTTTTTGTGTGAATCAGTTAAAATGGTGGCGGTTCCAGTAAACACTTCTAAGCAAACTGTCTAATTGTGGTAAAACTGTGAAAATACACAATGATAGTTCCCAGAAATGATTAAGAACGTGTAATAAACACCTCAAGTACACGTAAATAGATTCTTACTACATTTACTGTCGAATTCAACACGGAGGTTTCGAATGGAAAGCTGTGAAATGACGAAAATACTGGTAATGTTTACAAGTACGGGTACTTCTGGTGGCGTTTTCACGATACTGTGCTTTCAAATATTAAGAGTTCATGTTTACAGAGCTCAGAATAGGTGTCTAAAGCCTTGGAATGAGGATAATATTGTTTATGTTTACAATTTAGGAGGATTGGCTTCGGCGTTTTTTGTGTGTATCATTTAAAATGGTGACGGTTCCAGGAAATACTTCTAAGCAAACTGTCCAATTGTGGTAAAACTGTTAAAATACACAATGAGAGTTCCCAGAAATGATTAAGAACGTTTAATAAACACCTCAAGTACACGTAAATAGATTCTAACTACCTTTCCTGTCGAATTCAATCACGGAGGTTTCCAGTGGAAAGCTGTGAAATGACGAAAATACTGGTAATGTTTACAAGTCCGGGTACTGCGGATGGCATTATCACGGGACTGCGCTTTCAATTATTACGAGTTCATGTTTACAGAGCTCAGAATTGGTGTCTAAAGCTTTGGAATGACGAGAATAGTTTTTATATTTACAATTTAGGAGGATTGGCTTTGGCTTTTTTTTGTGTTAATCAGTTAAAATGGTGGCGGTTCCAGTAAATACTTCTAAGCAAACTGTCTAATTGTGGTAAAACTGTTAAAATACACAATGAGAGTTCCCAGAAATGATTAAGAACGTGTAATAAACATCTCACGTACACGTAAATAGATTCTTATTACATTTACTGTCGAATTCAATCACGGAGGTTTCCAGTGGAAAGCTGTGAAATGACGAAAATACTGGTAATGTTTACAAGTACGGGTACTTCTGGTGGCGTTTTCACGGGACTGTGCTTTCAAATATTAAGAGTTCATGTTTACAGAGCTCAGAATTGGTGTCTAAAGCCTTTGAATCACGAGAATAGTTTTTGTGTTTACAATTTAGGAGGATTGGCTTTGTCGTTTTTTTTGTGTGAATCAGTTAAAATGGTGGCGTTTCCAGTTAACAGGTCTAAGCAAACTGTCTAATTGTGGTAAAACTATTAAAATACACAATGAGAGTTCCCCGAAATGATTAAGAACGTGTAATAAACATCTCAAGTACACGTAAATAGATTCTTACTACATTTACTGTCGAATTCAATCACGGAGGTTTCGAGTGGAAAGCTGTGAAATGACGAAAATACTGGTAATGTTTACAAGTACGGGTACTTCTGGTGGCGTTTTCACGGGACTGTGCTTTCAATTATTACGAGTTCATGTTTATAGAGCTCAGAATTGGTGTCTAAAGCCTTGGAATGACGAGAATAGTTTTTATGTTTACAATTTAGGAGGATTTGCTTTGTCGTTTCTTTGTGTTAATCAGTTAAAATGGTGGCGGTTCCAGTAAACCCTTCTAAGCAAACTGTCTAATTGTGGTAAAACTGTTAAAATAAACAATGATAGTTCCCAGAAATGATTAAGAACGTGTAATAAACATCTCAAGTACACGTAAATAGATTTTTACTACATTTACTGTCGAATTCAATCACGGAGGTTTCCAGTGGAAAGCTGTGAAATGACGAAAATACTGGTAATATTGACAATTCCGGATACTTCGAGTGGATTTTCACGGTACTGTGCTTTCAAATATTAAGAGTTCATGTTTACAGAGCTCAGAATTGGTGTCTAAAGCCTTGGAATGAGGATAATATTGTTTATGTTTACAAATTAGGATGATTGGCTTCGGCGCTTTTTTGTGTGGATCATTTAAAATGGTGACGGTTCCAGGAAATACTTCTAAGCAAACTGTCCAATTGTGGTAAAACTGTTAAAATACACAATGAGAGTTCCCAGAAATGATTAAGAACGTTTAATAAACACCTCAAGTACACGTAAATAGATTCTAACTACCTTTCCTGTCGAATTCAATCACGGAGGTTTCCAGTGGAAAGCTGTGAAATGACGAAAATACTGGTAATGTTTACAAGTCCGGGTACTGCGGATGGCATTTTCACGGGACTGCGCTTTCAATTATTACGAGTTCATGTTTACAGAGCTCAGAATTGGTGTCTAAAGCTTTGGAATGACGAGAATAGTTTTTATATTTACAATTTAGGAGGATTGGCTTTGGCTTTTTTTTGTGTTAATCAGTTAAAATGGTGGCGGTTCCAGTAAACAGTTCTAAGCAAACTGTCTAATTGTGGTAAAACTATTAAAATACACAATGAGAGTTCCGAGAAATGATTAAGAACGTGTAATAAACACCTCAAGTACACGTAAATAGATTCTTACTACCTTTACTGTTGAATTCAATCACGGAGGTTTCGAGTGGAAAGCTGTGAAATGACGAAAATACTGGTAATGTTTACAAGTCCGGGTACTTCGGGTGGCGTTTTCACGGGACTTTGCTTTCAATTATTACGAGTTCATGTTTACAGAGCTCAGAATTGGTGTCTAAAGCCTTGGAATGACGAGAATAGTTTTTATATTTACAATTTTGGAGGATTGGCTTTGGCTTTTTTTGTGTGAATCAGTTAAAATGGTGGCGGTTCCAGTAAACACTTCTAAGCAAACTGTCTAATTGTGGTAAAACTGTGAAAATACACAATGATAGTTCCCAGAAATGATTAAGAACGTGTAATAAACACCTCAAGTACACGTAAATAGATTCTTACTACATTTACTGTCGAATTCAACACGGAGGTTTCGAATGGAAAGCTGTGAAATGACGAAAATACTGGTAATGTTTACAAGTACGGGTACTTCTGGTGGCGTTTTCACGATACTGTGCTTTCAAATATTAAGAGTTCATGTTTACAGAGCTCAGAATAGGTGTCTAAAGCCTTGGAATGAGGATAATATTGTTTATGTTTACAATTTAGGAGGATTGGCTTCGGCGCTTTTTTGTGTGTATCATTTAAAATGGTGACGGTTCCAGGAAATACTTCTAAGCAAACTGTCCAATTGTGGTAAAACTGTTAAAATACACAATGAGAGTTCCCAGAAATGATTAAGAACGTTTAATAAACACCTCAAGTACACGTAAATAGATTCTAACTACCTTTCCTGTCGAATTCAATCACGGAGGTTTCCAGTGGAAAGCTGTGAAATGACGAAAATACTGGTAATGTTTACAAGTCCGGGTACTGCGGATGGCATTATCACGGGACTGCGCTTTCAATTATTACGAGTTCATGTTTACAGAGCTCAGAATTGGTGTCTAAAGCTTTGGAATGACGAGAATAGTTTTTATGTTTACAATTTAGGAGGATTGGCTTTGGCTTTTTTTTGTGTTAATCAGTTAAAATGGTGGCGGTTCCAGTAAATACTTCTAAGCAAACTGTCTAATTGTGGTAAAACTGTTAAAATACACAATGAGAGTTCCCAGAAATGATTAAGAACGTGTAATAAACATCTCATGTACACGTAAATAGATTCTTATTACATTTACTGTCGAATTCAATCACGGAGGTTTCCAGTGGAAAGCTGTGAAATGACGAAAATACTGGTAATGTTTACAAGTACGGGTACTTCTGGTGGCGTTTTCACGGGACTGTGCTTTCAAATATTAAGAGTTCATGTTTACAGAGCTCAGAATTGGTGTCTAAAGCCTTTGAATCACGAGAATAGTTTTTGTGTTTACAATTTAGGAGGATTGGCTTTGTCGTTTTTTTTGTGTGAATCAGTTAAAATGGTGGCGTTTCCAGTTAACAGGTCTAAGCAAACTGTCTAATTGTGGTAAAACTATTAAAATACACAATGAGAGTTCCCCGAAATGATTAAGAACGTGTAATAAACATCTCAAGTACACGTAAATAGATTCTTACTACATTTACTGTCGAATTCAATCACGGAGGTTTCGAGTGGAAAGCTGTGAAATGACGAAAATACTGGTAATGTTTACAAGTACGGGTACTTCTGGTGGCGTTTTCACGGGACTGTGCTTTCAATTATTACGAGTTCATGTTTATAGAGCTCAGAATTGGTGTCTAAAGCCTTGGAATGACGAGAATAGTTTTTATGTTTACAATTTAGGAGGATTTGCTTTGTCGTTTCTTTGTGTTAATCAGTTAAAATGGTGGCGGTTCCAGTAAACCCTTCTAAGCAAACTGTCTAATTGTGGTAAAACTGTTAAAATAAACAATGATAGTTCCCAGAAATGATTAAGAACGTGTAATAAACATCTCAAGTACACGTAAATAGATTTTTACTACATTTACTGTCGAATTCAATCACGGAGGTTTCCAGTGGAAAGCTGTGAAATGACGAAAATACTGGTAATATTGACAATTCCGGATACTTCGAGTGGATTTTCACGGTACTGTGCTTTCAAATATTAAGAGTTCATGTTTACAGAGCTCAGAATTGGTGTCTAAAGCCTTGGAATGAGGATAATATTGTTTATGTTTACAAATTAGGAGGATTGGCTTCGGCGCTTTTTTGTGTGTATCATTTAAAATGGTGACGGTTCCAGGAAATACTTCTAAGCAAACTGTCCAATTGTGGTAAAACTGTTAAAATACACAATGAGAGTTCCCAGAAATGATTAAGAACGTTTAATAAACACCTCAAGTACACGTAAATAGATTCTAACTACCTTTCCTGTCGAATTCAATCACGGAGGTTTCCAGTGGAAAGCTGTGAAATGACGAAAATACTGGTAATGTTTACAAGTCCGGGTACTGCGGATGGCATTTTCACGGGACTGCGCTTTCAATTATTACGAGTTCATGTTTACAGAGCTCAGAATTGGTGTCTAAAGCTTTGGAATGACGAGAATAGTTTTTATATTTACAATTTAGGAGGATTGGCTTTGGCTTTTTTTTGTGTTAATCAGTTAAAATGGTGGCGGTTCCAGTAAATACTTCTAAGCAAACTGTCTAATTGTGGTAAAACTGTTAAAATACACAATGAGAGTTCCCAGAAATGATTAAGAACGTGTAATAAACATCTCACGTACACGTAAATAGATTCTTATTACATTTACTGTCGAATTCAATCACGGAGGTTTCCAGTGGAAAGCTGTGAAATGACGAAAATACTGGTAATGTTTACAAGTACGGGTACTTCTGGTGGCGTTTTCACGGGACTGTGCTTTCAAATATTAAGAGTTCATGTTTACAGAGCTCAGAATTGGTGTCTAAAGCCTTTGAATCACGAGAATAGTTTTTGTGTTTACAATTTAGGAGGATTGGCTTTGTCGTTTTTTTTGTGTGAATCAGTTAAAATGGTGGCGTTTCCAGTTAACAGGTCTAAGCAAACTGTCTAATTGTGGTAAAACTATTAAAATACACAATGAGAGTTCCCCGAAATGATTAAGAACGTGTAATAAACATCTCAAGTACACGTAAATAGATTCTTACTACATTTACTGTCGAATTCAATCACGGAGGTTTCGAGTGGAAAGCTGTGAAATGACGAAAATACTGGTAATGTTTACAAGTCCGGGTACTTCTGGAGGCGTTTTCACGGGACTGTGCTTTCAAATATTAAGAGTTCATGTTTACAGAGCTCAGAATTGGTGTCTAAAGCCTTTGAATCACGAGAATAGTTTTTGTGTTTACAATTTAGGAGGATTGGCTTTGTCGTTTTTTTTTGTGAATCTGTTAAAATGGTGGCGTTTCCAGTTAACAGGTCTAAGCAAACTGTCTAATTGTGGTAAAACTATTAAAATACACAATGAGAGTTCCCCGAAATGATTAAGAACATGTAATAAACATCTCAAGTACACGTAAATAGATTCTAACTACCTTTCCTGTCGAATTCAATCACGGAGGTTTCCAGTGGAAAGCTGTGAAATGACGAAAATACTGGTAATGTTTACAAGTCCGGGTACTTCTGGAGGCGTTTTCACGGGACTGTGCTTTCAAATATTAAGAGTTCATGTTTACAGAGCTCAGAATTGGTGTCTAAAGCCTTTGAATCACGAGAATAGTTTTTATGTTTACAATTTAGGAGGATTGGCTTTGGCGTTTTTTTTGTGTGAATCAGTTAAAATGGTGGCGGTTCCAGTAAACAGTTCTAAGCAAACTGTCTAATTGTGGTAAAACTATTAAAATACACAATGAGAGTTCCGAGAAATGATTAAGAACGTGTAATAAACACCTCAAGTACACGTAAATAGATTCTTACTACCTTTACTGTTGAATTCAATCACGGAGGTTTCGAGTGGAAAGCTGTGAAATGACGAAAATACTGGTAATGTTTACAAGTCCGGGTACTTCGGGTGGCGTTTTCACGGGACTTTGCTTTCAATTATTACGAGTTCATGTTTACAGAGCTCAGAATTGGTGTCTAAAGCCTTGGAATGACGAGAATAGTTTTTATATTTACAATTTTGGAGGATTGGCTTTGGCTTTTTTTGTGTGAATCAGTTATAATGGTGGCGGTTCCAGTAAATACTTCTAAGCAAACTGTCTAATTGTGGTAAAACTGTTAAAATACACAATGAGAGTTCCCAGAAATGATTAAGAACGTGTAATAAACATCTCAAGTACACGTAAATAGATTCTTACTACATTTACTGTCGAATTCAATCACGGAGGTTTTGAGTGGAAAGCTGTGAAATGACGAAAATACTGGTAATGTTTACAAGTACGGGTACTTCTGGTGGCGTTTTCACGGGACTGTGCTTTCAAATATTAAGAGTTCATGTTTACAGAGCTCAGAATTGGTGTCTAAAGCCTTTGAATCACGAGAATAGTTTTTGTGTTTACAATTTAGGAGGATTGGCTTTGTCGTTTTTTTTGTGCGAATCAGTTAAAATGGTGGCGTTTCCAGTTAACAGGTCTAAGCAAACTGTCTAATTGTGGTAAAACTATTAAAATACACAATGAGAGTTCCCCGAAATGATTAAGAACGTGTAATAAACATCTCAAGTACACGTAAATAGATTCTTACTACATTTACTGTCGAATTCAATCACGGAGGTTTCGAGTGGAAAGCTGTGAAATGACGAAAATACTGGTAATGTTTACAAGTCCGGGTACTTCTGGAGGCGTTTTCACGGGACTGTGCTTTCAAATATTAAGAGTTCATGTTTACAGAGCTCAGAATTGGTGTCTAAAGCCTTTGAATCACGAGAATAGTTTTTGTGTTTACAATTTAGGAGGATTGGCTTTGTCGTTTTTTTTGTGTGAATCAGTTAAAATGGTGGCGTTTCCAGTTAACAGGTCTAAGCAAACTGTCTAATTGTGGTAAAACTATTAAAATACACAATGAGAGTTCCCCGAAATGATTAAGAACGTGTAATAAACATCTCAAGTACACGTAAATAGACTCTTACTACCTTTACTGTCGAATTCAATCACGGAGGTTTCCAGTGGAAAGCTGTGAAATGACGAAAATACTGGTAATGTTTACAAGTCCGGGTACTTCTGGAGGCGTTTTCACGGGACTGTGCTTTCAAATATTAAGAGTTCATGTTTACAGAGCTCAGAATTGGTGTCTAAAGCCTTTGAATCACGAGAATAGTTTTTATGTTTACAATTTAGGAGGATTGGCTTTGGCGTTTTTTTTTGTGTGAATCAGTTAAAATGGTGGCGGTTCCAGTAAACAGTTCTAAGCAAACTGTCTAATTGTGGTAAAACTATTAAAATACACAATGAGAGTTCCGAGAAATGATTAAGAACGTGTAATAAACACCTCAAGTACACGTAAATAGATTCTTACTACCTTTACTGTTGAATTCAATCAAGGAGGTTTCGAGTGGAAAGCTGTGAAATGACGAAAATACTGGTAATGTTTACAAGTCCGGGTACTTCGGGTGGCGTTTTCACGGGACTTTGCTTTCAATTATTACGAGTTCATGTTTACAGAGCTCAGAATTGGTGTCTAAAGCCTTGGAATGACGAGAATAGTTTTTATATTTACAATTTTGGAGGATTGGCTTTGGCTTTTTTTGTGTGAATCAGTTAAAATGGTGGCGGTTCCAGTAAACACTTCTAAGCAAACTGTCTAATTGTGGTAAAACTGTGAAAATACACAATGATAGTTCCCAGAAATGATTAAGAACGTGTAATAAACACCTCAAGTACACGTAAATAGATTCTTACTACATTTACTGTCGAATTCAACACGGAGGTTTCGAATGGAAAGCTGTGAAATGACGAAAATACTGGTAATGTTTACAAGTACGGGTACTTCTGGTGGCGTTTTCACGATACTGTGCTTTCAAATATTAAGAGTTCATGTTTACAGAGCTCAGAATAGGTGTCTAAAGCCTTGGAATGAGGATAATATTGTTTATGTTTACAATTTAGGAGGATTGGCTTCGGCGCTTTTTTGTGTGTATCATTTAAATGGTGACGGTTCCAGGAAATACTTCTAAGCAAACTGTCCAATTGTGGTAAAACTGTTAAAATACACAATGAGAGTTCCCAGAAATGATTAAGAACGTTTAATAAACACCTCAAGTACACGTAAATAGATTCTAACTACCTTTCCTGTCGAATTCAATCACGGAGGTTTCCAGTGGAAAGCTGTGAAATGACGAAAATACTGGTAATGTTTACAAGTCCGGGTACTGCGGATGGCATTATCACGGGACTGCGCTTTCAATTATTACGAGTTCATGTTTACAGAGCTCAGAATTGGTGTCTAAAGCTTTGGAATGACGAGAATAGTTTTTATATTTACAATTTAGGAGGATTGGCTTTGGCTTTTTTTTGTGTTAATCAGTTAAAATGGTGGCGGTTCCAGTAAATACTTCTAAGCAAACTGTCTAATTGTGGTAAAACTGTTAAAATACACAATGAGAGTTCCCAGAAATGATTAAGAACGTGTAATAAACATCTCATGTACACGTAAATAGATTCTTATTACATTTACTGTCGAATTCAATCACGGAGGTTTCCAGTGGAAAGCTGTGAAATGACGAAAATACTGGTAATGTTTACAAGTACGGGTACTTCTGGTGGCGTTTTCACGGGACTGTGCTTTCAAATATTAAGAGTTCATGTTTACAGAGCTCAGAATTGGTGTCTAAAGCCTTTGAATCACGAGAATAGTTTTTGTGTTTACAATTTAGGAGGATTGGCTTTGTCGTTTTTTTTGTGTGAATCAGTTAAAATGGTGGCGTTTCCAGTTAACAGGTCTAAGCAAACTGTCTAATTGTGGTAAAACTATTAAAATACACAATGAGAGTTCCCCGAAATGATTAAGAATGTGTAATAAACATCTCAAGTACACGTAAATAGATTCTTACTACATTTACTGTCGAATTCAATCACGGAGGTTTCGAGTGGAAAGCTGTGAAATGACGAAAATACTGGTAATGTTTACAAGTCCGGGTACTTCTGGAGGCGTTTTCACGGGACTGTGCTTTCAAATATTAAGAGTTCATGTTTACAGAGCTCAGAATTGGTGTCTAAAGCCTTTGAATCACGAGAATAGTTTTTGTGTTTACAATTTAGGAGGATTGGCTTTGTCGTTTTTTTTGTGTGAATCTGTTAAAATGGTGGCGTTTCCAGTTAACAGGTCTAAGCAAACTGTCTAATTGTGGTAAAACTATTAAAATACACAATGATAGTTCCCAGAAATGATTAAGAACGTGTAATAAACACCTCAAGTACACGTAAATAGATTCTTACTACATTTACTGTCGAATTCAACACGGAGGTTTCGAATGGAAAGCTGTGAAATGACGAAAATACTGGTAATGTTTACAAGTACGGGTACTTCTGGTGGCGTTTTCACGATACTGTGCTTTCAAATATTAAGAGTTCATGTTTACAGAGCTCAGAATAGGTGTCTAAAGCCTTGGAATGAGGATAATATTGTTTATGTTTACAATTTAGGAGGATTGGCTTCGGCGCTTTTTTGTGTGTATCATTTAAAATGGTGACGGTTCCAGGAAATACTTCTAAGCAAACTGTCCAATTGTGGTAAAACTGTTAAAATACACAATGAGAGTTCCCAGAAATGATTAAGAACGTTTAATAAACACCTCAAGTACACGTAAATAGATTCTAACTACCTTTCCTGTCGAATTCAATCACGGAGGTTTCCAGTGGAAAGCTGTGAAATGACGAAAATACTGGTAATGTTTACAAGTCCGGGTACTGCGGATGGCATTTTCACGGGACTGCGCTTTCAATTATTACGAGTTCATGTTTACAGAGCTCAGAATTGGTGTCTAAAGCTTTGGAATGACGAGAATAGTTTTTATATTTACAATTTAGGAGGATTGGCTTTGGCTTTTTTTTGTGTTAATCAGTTAAAATGGTGGCGGTTCCAGTAAACAGTTCTAAGCAAACTGTCTAATTGTGGTAAAACTATTAAAATACACAATGAGAGTTCCAAGAAATGATTAAGAACGTGTAATAAACACCTCAAGTACACGTAAATAGATTCTTACTACCTTTACTGTTGAATTCAATCACGGAGGTTTCGAGTGGAAAGCTGTGAAATGACGAAAATACTGGTAATGTTTACAAGTCCGGGTACTTCGGGTGGCGTTTTCACGGGACTTTGCTTTCAATTATTACGAGTTCATGTTTACAGAGCTCAGAATTGGTGTCTAAAGCCTTGGAATGACGAGAATAGTTTTTATATTTACAATTTTGGAGGATTGGCTTTGGCTTTTTTTGTGTGAATCAGTTAAAATGGTGGCGGTTCCAGTAAACACTTCTAAGCAAACTGTCTAATTGTGGTAAAACTGTGAAAATACACAATGATAGTTCCCAGAAATGATTAAGAACGTGTAATAAACACCTCAAGTACACGTAAATAGATTCTTACTACATTTACTGTCGAATTCAACACGGAGGTTTCGAATGGAAAGCTGTGAAATGACGAAAATACTGGTAATGTTTACAAGTACGGGTACTTCTGGTGGCGTTTTCACGATACTGTGCTTTCAAATATTAAGAGTTCATGTTTACAGAGCTCAGAATAGGTGTCTAAAGCCTTGGAATGAGGATAATATTGTTTATGTTTACAATTTAGGAGGATTGGCTTCGGCGCTTTTTTGTGTGTATCATTTAAAATGGTGACGGTTCCAGGAAATACTTCTAAGCAAACTGTCCAATTGTGGTAAAACTGTTAAAATACACAATGAGAGTTCCCAGAAATGATTAAGAACGTTTAATAAACACCTCAAGTACACGTAAATAGATTCTAACTACCTTTCCTGTCGAATTCAATCACGGAGGTTTCCAGTGGAAAGCTGTGAAATGACGAAAATACTGGTAATGTTTACAAGTCCGGGTACTGCGGATGGCATTATCACGGGACTGCGCTTTCAATTATTACGAGTTCATGTTTACAGAGCTCAGAATTGGTGTCTAAAGCTTTGGAATGACGAGAATAGTTTTTATATTTACAATTTAGGAGGATTGGCTTTGGCTTTTTTTTGTGTTAATCAGTTAAAATGGTGGCGGTTCCAGTAAATACTTCTAAGCAAACTGTCTAATTGTGGTAAAACTGTTAAAATACACAATGAGAGTTCCCAGAAATGATTAAGAACGTGTAATAAACATCTCATGTACACGTAAATAGATTCTTATTACATTTACTGTCGAATTCAATCACGGAGGTTTCCAGTGGAAAGCTGTGAAATGACGAAAATACTGGTAATGTTTACAAGTACGGGTACTTCTGGTGGCGTTTTCACGGGACTGTGCTTTCAAATATTAAGAGTTCATGTTTACAGAGCTCAGAATTGGTGTCTAAAGCCTTTGAATCACGAGAATAGTTTTTGTGTTTACAATTTAGGAGGATTGGCTTTGTCGTTTTTTTTGTGTGAATCAGTTAAAATGGTGGCGTTTCCAGTTAACAGGTCTAAGCAAACTGTCTAATTGTGGTAAAACTATTAAAATACACAATGAGAGTTCCCCGAAATGATTAAGAACGTGTAATAAACATCTCAAGTACACGTAAATAGATTCTTACTACATTTACTGTCGAATTCAATCACGGAGGTTTCGAGTGGAAAGCTGTGAAATGACGAAAATACTGGTAATGTTTACAAGTACGGGTACTTCTGGTGGCGTTTTCACGGGACTGTGCTTTCAATTATTACGAGTTCATGTTTATAGAGCTCAGAATTGGTGTCTAAAGCCTTGGAATGACGAGAATAGTTTTTATGTTTACAATTTAGGAGGATTTGCTTTGTCGTTTCTTTGTGTTAATCAGTTAAAATGGTGGCGGTTCCAGTAAACCCTTCTAAGCAAACTGTCTAATTGTGGTAAAACTGTTAAAATAAACAATGATAGTTCCCAGAAATGATTAAGAACGTGTAATAAACATCTCAAGTACACGTAAATAGATTTTTACTACCTTTCCTGTCGAATTCAATCACGGAGGTTTCCAGTGGAAAGCTGTGAAATGACGAAAATACTGGTAATATTGACAATTCCGGATACTTCGAGTGGATTTTCACGGTACTGTGCTTTCAAATATTAAGAGTTCATGTTTACAGAGCTCAGAATTGGTGTCTAAAGCCTTGGAATGAGGATAATATTGTTTATGTTTACAAATTAGGAGGATTGGCTTCGGCGCTTTTTTGTGTGTATCATTTAAAATGGTGACGGTTCCAGGAAATACTTCTAAGCAAACTGTCCAATTGTGGTAAAACTGTTAAAATACACAATGAGAGTTCCCAGAAATGATTAAGAACGTTTAATAAACACCTCAAGTACACGTAAATAGATTCTAACTACCTTTCCTGTCGAATTCAATCACGGAGGTTTCCAGTGGAAAGCTGTGAAATGACGAAAATACTGGTAATGTTTACAAGTCCGGGTACTGCGGATGGCATTTTCACGGGACTGCGCTTTCAATTATTACGAGTTCATGTTTACAGAGCTCAGAATTGGTGTCTAAAGCTTTGGAATGACGAGAATAGTTTTTATATTTACAATTTAGGAGGATTGGCTTTGGCTTTTTTTTGTGTTAATCAGTTAAAATGGTGGCGGTTCCAGTAAATACTTCTAAGCAAACTGTCTAATTGTGGTAAAACTGTTAAAATACACAATGAGAGTTCCCAGAAATGATTAAGAACGTGTAATAAACATCTCACGTACACGTAAATAGATTCTTATTACATTTACTGTCGAATTCAATCACGGAGGTTTCCAGTGGAAAGCTGTGAAATGACGAAAATACTGGTAATGTTTACAAGTACGGGTACTTCTGGTGGCGTTTTCACGGGACTGTGCTTTCAAATATTAAGAGTTCATGTTTACAGAGCTCAGAATTGGTGTCTAAAGCCTTTGAATCACGAGAATAGTTTTTGTGTTTACAATTTAGGAGGATTGGCTTTGTCGTTTTTTTTGTGTGAATCAGTTAAAATGGTGGCGTTTCCAGTTAACAGGTCTAAGCAAACTGTCTAATTGTGGTAAAACTATTAAAATACACAATGAGAGTTCCCCGAAATGATTAAGAACGTGTAATAAACATCTCAAGTACACGTAAATAGATTCTTACTACATTTACTGTCGAATTCAATCACGGAGGTTTCGAGTGGAAAGCTGTGAAATGACGAAAATACTGGTAATGTTTACAAGTCCGGGTACTTCTGGAGGCGTTTTCACGGGACTGTGCTTTCAAATATTAAGAGTTCATGTTTACAGAGCTCAGAATTGGTGTCTAAAGCCTTTGAATCACGAGAATAGTTTTTGTGTTTACAATTTAGGAGGATTGGCTTTGTCGTTTTTTTTGGTGAATCTGTTAAAATGGTGGCGTTTCCAGTTAACAGGTCTAAGCAAACTGTCTAATTGTGGTAAAACTATTAAAATACACAATGAGAGTTCCCCGAAATGATTAAGAACATGTAATAAACATCTCAAGTACACGTAAATAGATTCTAACTACCTTTCCTGTCGAATTCAATCACGGAGGTTTCCAGTGGAAAGCTGTGAAATGACGAAAATACTGGTAATGTTTACAAGTCCGGGTACTTCTGGAGGCGTTTTCACGGGACTGTGCTTTCAAATATTAAGAGTTCATGTTTACAGAGCTCAGAATTGGTGTCTAAAGCCTTTGAATCACGAGAATAGTTTTTATGTTTACAATTTAGGAGGATTGGCTTTGGCGTTTTTTTTGTGTGAATCAGTTAAAATGGTGGCGGTTCCAGTAAACAGTTCTAAGCAAACTGTCTAATTGTGGTAAAACTATTAAAATACACAATGAGAGTTCCGAGAAATGATTAAGAACGTGTAATAAACACCTCAAGTACACGTAAATAGATTCTTACTACCTTTACTGTTGAATTCAATCGCGGAGGTTTCGAGTGGAAAGCTGTGAAATGACGAAAATACTGGTAATGTTTACAAGTCCGGGTACTTCGGGTGGCGTTTTCACGGGACTTTGCTTTCAATTATTACGAGTTCATGTTTACAGAGCTCAGAATTGGTGTCTAAAGCCTTGGAATGACGAGAATAGTTTTTATATTTACAATTTTGGAGGATTGGCTTTGGCTTTTTTTGTGTGAATCAGTTATAATGGTGGCGGTTCCAGTAAATACTTCTAAGCAAACTGTCTAATTGTGGTAAAACTGTTAAAATACACAATGAGAGTTCCCAGAAATGATTAAGAACGTGTAATAAACATCTCAAGTACACGTAAATAGATTCTTACTACATTTACTGTCGAATTCAATCACGGAGGTTTTGAGTGGAAAGCTGTGAAATGACGAAAATACTGGTAATGTTTACAAGTACGGGTACTTCTGGTGGCGTTTTCACGGGACTGTGCTTTCAAATATTAAGAGTTCATGTTTACAGAGCTCAGAATTGGTGTCTAAAGCCTTTGAATCACGAGAATAGTTTTTGTGTTTACAATTTAGGAGGATTGGCTTTGTCGTTTTTTTTGTGCGAATCAGTTAAAATGGTGGCGTTTCCAGTTAACAGGTCTAAGCAAACTGTCTAATTGTGGTAAAACTATTAAAATACACAATGAGAGTTCCCCGAAATGATTAAGAACGTGTAATAAACATCTCAAGTACACGTAAATAGATTCTTACTACATTTACTGTCGAATTCAATCACGGAGGTTTCGAGTGGAAAGCTGTGAAATGACGAAAATACTGGTAATGTTTACAAGTCCGGGTACTTCTGGAGGCGTTTTCACGGGACTGTGCTTTCAAATATTAAGAGTTCATGTTTACAGAGCTCAGAATTGGTGTCTAAAGCCTTTGAATCACGAGAATAGTTTTTGTGTTTACAATTTAGGAGGATTGGCTTTGTCGTTTTTTTTGTGTGAATCAGTTAAAATGGTGGCGTTTCCAGTTAACAGGTCTAAGCAAACTGTCTAATTGTGGTAAAACTATTAAAATACACAATGAGAGTTCCCCGAAATGATTAAGAACGTGTAATAAACATCTCAAGTACACGTAAATAGACTCTTACTACATTTACTGTCGAATTCAATCACGGAGGTTTCCAGTGGAAAGCTGTGAAATGACGAAAATACTGGTAATGTTTACAAGTCCGGGTACTTCTGGAGGCGTTTTCACGGGACTGTGCTTTCAAATATTAAGAGTTCATGTTTACAGAGCTCAGAATTGGTGTCTAAAGCCTTTGAATCACGAGAATAGTTTTTATGTTTACAATTTAGGAGGATTGGCTTTGGCGTTTTTTTTGTGTGAATCAGTTAAAATGGTGGCGGTTCCAGTAAACAGTTCTAAGCAAACTGTCTAATTGTGGTAAAACTATTAAAATACACAATGAGAGTTCCGAGAAATGATTAAGAACGTGTAATAAACACCTCAAGTACACGTAAATAGATTCTTACTACCTTTACTGTTGAATTCAATCACGGAGGTTTCGAGTGGAAAGCTGTGAAATGACGAAAATACTGGTAATGTTTACAAGTCCGGGTACTTCGGGTGGCGTTTTCACGGGACTTTGCTTTCAATTATTACGAGTTCATGTTTACAGAGCTCAGAATTGGTGTCTAAAGCCTTGGAATGACGAGAATAGTTTTTATATTTACAATTTTGGAGGATTGGCTTTGGCTTTTTTTGTGTGAATCAGTTAAAATGGTGGCGGTTCCAGTAAACACTTCTAAGCAAACTGTCTAATTGTGGTAAAACTGTGAAAATACACAATGATAGTTCCCAGAAATGATTAAGAACGTGTAATAAACACCTCAAGTACACGTAAATAGATTCTTACTACATTTACTGTCGAATTCAACACGGAGGTTTCGAATGGAAAGCTGTGAAATGACGAAAATACTGGTAATGTTTACAAGTACGGGTACTTCTGGTGGCGTTTTCACGATACTGTGCTTTCAAATATTAAGAGTTCATGTTTACAGAGCTCAGAATAGGTGTCTAAAGCCTTGGAATGAGGATAATATTGTTTATGTTTACAATTTAGGAGGATTGGCTTCGGCGCTTTTTTGTGTGTATCATTTAAATGGTGACGGTTCCAGGAAATACTTCTAAGCAAACTGTCCAATTGTGGTAAAACTGTTAAAATACACAATGAGAGTTCCCAGAAATGATTAAGAACGTTTAATAAACACCTCAAGTACACGTAAATAGATTCTAACTACCTTTCCTGTCGAATTCAATCACGGAGGTTTCCAGTGGAAAGCTGTGAAATGACGAAAATACTGGTAATGTTTACAAGTCCGGGTACTGCGGATGGCATTATCACGGGACTGCGCTTTCAATTATTACGAGTTCATGTTTACAGAGCTCAGAATTGGTGTCTAAAGCTTTGGAATGACGAGAATAGTTTTTATATTTACAATTTAGGAGGATTGGCTTTGGCTTTTTTTTGTGTTAATCAGTTAAAATGGTGGCGGTTCCAGTAAATACTTCTAAGCAAACTGTCTAATTGTGGTAAAACTGTTAAAATACACAATGAGAGTTCCCAGAAATGATTAAGAACGTGTAATAAACATCTCATGTACACGTAAATAGATTCTTATTACATTTACTGTCGAATTCAATCACGGAGGTTTCCAGTGGAAAGCTGTGAAATGACGAAAATACTGGTAATGTTTACAAGTACGGGTACTTCTGGTGGCGTTTTCACGGGACTGTGCTTTCAAATATTAAGAGTTCATGTTTACAGAGCTCAGAATTGGTGTCTAAAGCCTTTGAATCACGAGAATAGTTTTTGTGTTTACAATTTAGGAGGATTGGCTTTGTCGTTTTTTTTGTGTGAATCAGTTAAAATGGTGGCGTTTCCAGTTAACAGGTCTAAGCAAACTGTCTAATTGTGGTAAAACTATTAAAATACACAATGAGAGTTCCCCGAAATGATTAAGAACGTGTAATAAACATCTCAAGTACACGTAAATAGATTCTTACTACATTTACTGTCGAATTCAATCACGGATGTTTCGATTGGAAAGCTGTGAAATGACGAAAATACTGGTAATGTTTACAAGTCCGGGTACTTCTGGAGGCGTTTTCACGGGACTGTGCTTTCAAATATTAAGAGTTCATGTTTACAGAGCTCAGAATTGGTGTCTAAAGCCTTTGAATCACGAGAATAGTTTTTGTGTTTACAATTTAGGAGGATTGGCTTTGTCGTTTTTTTTGTGTGAATCTGTTAAAATGGTGGCGTTTCCAGTTAACAGGTCTAAGCAAACTGTCTAATTGTGGTAAAACTATTAAAATACACAATGATAGTTCCCAGAAATGATTAAGAACGTGTAATAAACACCTCAAGTACACGTAAATAGATTCTTACTACATTTACTGTCGAATTCAACACGGAGGTTTCGAATGGAAAGCTGTGAAATGACGAAAATACTGGTAATGTTTACAAGTACGGGTACATCTGGTGGCGTTTTCACGATACTGTGCTTTCAAATATTAAGAGTTCATGTTTACAGAGCTCAGAATAGGTGTCTAAAGCCTTGGAATGAGGATAATATTGTTTATGTTTACAATTTAGGAGGATTGGCTTCGGCGCTTTTTTGTGTGTATCATTTAAAATGGTGACGGTTCCAGGAAATACTTCTAAGCAAACTGTCCAATTGTGGTAAAACTGTTAAAATACACAATGAGAGTTCCCAGAAATGATTAAGAACGTTTAATAAACACCTCAAGTACACGTAAATAGATTCTAACTACCTTTCCTGTCGAATTCAATCACGGAGGTTTCCAGTGGAAAGCTGTGAAATGACGAAAATACTGGTAATGTTTACAAGTCCGGGTACTGCGGATGGCATTATCACGGGACTGCGCTTTCAATTATTACGAGTTCATGTTTACAGAGCTCAGAATTGGTGTCTAAAGCTTTGGAATGACGAGAATAGTTTTTATATTTACAATTTAGGAGGATTGGCTTTGGCTTTTTTTTGTTTTAATCAGTTAAAATGGTGGCGGTTCCAGTAAATACTTCTAAGCAAACTGTCTAATTGTGGTAAAACTGTTAAAATACACAATGAGAGTTCCCAGAAATGATTAAGAACGTGTAATAAACATCTCACGTACACGTAAATAGATTCTTATTACATTTACTGTCGAATTCAATCACGGAGGTTTCCAGTGGAAAGCTGTGAAATGACGAAAATACTGGTAATGTTTACAAGTACGGGTACTTCTGGTGGCGTTTTCACGGGACTGTGCTTTCAAATATTAAGAGTTCATGTTTACAGAGCTCAGAATTGGTGTCTAAAGCCTTTGAATCACGAGAATAGTTTTTGTGTTTACAATTTAGGAGGATTGGCTTTGTCGTTTTTTTTGTGTGAATCAGTTAAAATGGTGGCGTTTCCAGTTAACAGGTCTAAGCAAACTGTCTAATTGTGGTAAAACTATTAAAATACACAATGAGAGTTCCCCGAAATGATTAAGAACGTGTAATAAACATCTCAAGTACACGTAAATAGATTCTTACTACATTTACTGTCGAATTCAATCACGGAGGTTTCGAGTGGAAAGCTGTGAAATGACGAAAATACTGGTAATGTTTACAAGTACGGGTACTTCTGGTGGCGTTTTCACGGGACTGTGCTTTCAATTATTACGAGTTCATGTTTATAGAGCTCAGAATTGGTGTCTAAAGCCTTGGAATGACGAGAATAGTTTTTATGTTTACAATTTAGGAGGATTTGCTTTGTCGTTTCTTTGTGTTAATCAGTTAAAATGGTGGCGGTTCCAGTAAACCCTTCTAAGCAAACTGTCTAATTGTGGTAAAACTGTTAAAATAAACAATGATAGTTCCCAGAAATGATTAAGAACGTGTAATAAACATCTCAAGTACACGTAAATAGATTTTTACTACATTTACTGTCGAATTCAATCACGGAGGTTTCCAGTGGAAAGCTGTGAAATGACGAAAATACTGGTAATATTGACAATTCCGGATACTTCGAGTGGATTTTCACGGTACTGTGCTTTCAAATATTAAGAGTTCATGTTTACAGAGCTCAGAATTGGTGTCTAAAGCCTTGGAATGAGGATAATATTGTTTATGTTTACAAATTAGGAGGATTGGCTTCGGCGCTTTTTTGTGTGGATCATTTAAAATGGTGACGGTTCCAGGAAATACTTCTAAGCAAACTGTCCAATTGTGGTAAAACTGTTAAAATACACAATGAGAGTTCCCAGAAATGATTAAGAACGTTTAATAAACACCTCAAGTACACGTAAATAGATTCTAACTACCTTTCCTGTCGAATTCAATCACGGAGGTTTCCAGTGGAAAGCTGTGAAATGACGAAAATACTGGTAATGTTTACAAGTCCGGGTACTGCGGATGGCATTTTCACGGGACTGCGCTTTCAATTATTACGAGTTCATGTTTACAGAGCTCAGAATTGGTGTCTAAAGCTTTGGAATGACGAGAATAGTTTTTATATTTACAATTTAGGAGGATTGGCTTTGGCTTTTTTTTGTGTTAATCAGTTAAAATGGTGGCGGTTCCAGTAAACAGTTCTAAGCAAACTGTCTAATTGTGGTAAAACTATTAAAATACACAATGAGAGTTCCGAGAAATGATTAAGAACGTGTAATAAACACCTCAAGTACACGTAAATAGATTCTTACTACCTTTACTGTTGAATTCAATCACGGAGGTTTCCAGTGGAAAGCTGTGAAATGACGAAAATACTGGTAATGTTTACAAGTACGGGTACTTCTGGTGGCGTTTTCACGGGACTGTGCTTTCAAATATTAAGAGTTCATGTTTACAGAGCTCAGAATTGGTGTCTAAAGCCTTTGAATCACGAGAATAGTTTTTGTGTTTACAATTTAGGAGGATTGGCTTTGTCGTTTTTTTTGTGTGAATCAGTTAAAATGGTGGCGTTTCCAGTTAACAGGTCTAAGCAAACTGTCTAATTGTGGTAAAACTATTAAAATACACAATGAGAGTTCCCCGAAATGATTAAGAACGTGTAATAAACATCTCAAGTACACGTAAATAGATTCTTACTACATTTACTGTCGAATTCAATCACGGAGGTTTCGAGTGGAAAGCTGTGAAATGACGAAAATACTGGTAATGTTTACAAGTACGGGTACTTCTGGTGGCGTTTTCACGGGACTGTGCTTTCAATTATTACGAGTTCATGTTTATAGAGCTCAGAATTGGTGTCTAAAGCCTTGGAATGACGAGAATAGTTTTTATGTTTACAATTTAGGAGGATTTGCTTTGTCGTTTCTTTGTGTTAATCAGTTAAAATGGTGGCGGTTCCAGTAAACCCTTCTAAGCAAACTGTCTAATTGTGGTAAAACTGTTAAAATAAACAATGATAGTTCCCAGAAATGATTAAGAACGTGTAATAAACATCTCAAGTACACGTAAATAGATTTTTACTACATTTACTGTCGAATTCAATCACGGAGGTTTCCAGTGGAAAGCTGTGAAATGACGAAAATACTGGTAATATTGACAATTCCGGATACTTCGAGTGGATTTTCACGGTACTGTGCTTTCAAATATTAAGAGTTCATGTTTACAGAGCTCAGAATTGGTGTCTAAAGCCTTGGAATGAGGATAATATTGTTTATGTTTACAAATTAGGAGGATTGGCTTCGGCGCTTTTTTGTGTGGATCATTTAAAATGGTGACGGTTCCAGGAAATACTTCTAAGCAAACTGTCCAATTGTGGTAAAACTGTTAAAATACACAATGAGAGTTCCCAGAAATGATTAAGAACGTTTAATAAACACCTCAAGTACACGTAAATAGATTCTAACTACCTTTCCTGTCGAATTCAATCACGGAGGTTTCCAGTGGAAAGCTGTGAAATGACGAAAATACTGGTAATGTTTACAAGTCCGGGTACTGCGGATGGCATTTTCACGGGACTGCGCTTTCAATTATTACGAGTTCATGTTTACAGAGCTCAGAATTGGTGTCTAAAGCTTTGGAATGACGAGAATAGTTTTTATATTTACAATTTAGGAGGATTGGCTTTGGCTTTTTTTTGTGTTAATCAGTTAAAATGGTGGCGGTTCCAGTAAACAGTTCTAAGCAAACTGTCTAATTGTGGTAAAACTATTAAAATACACAATGAGAGTTCCGAGAAATGATTAAGAACGTGTAATAAACACCTCAAGTACACGTAAATAGATTCTTACTACCTTTACTGTTGAATTCAATCACGGAGGTTTCGAGTGGAAAGCTGTGAAATGACGAAAATACTGGTAATGTTTACAAGTCCGGGTACTTCGGGTGGCGTTTTCACGGGACTTTGCTTTCAATTATTACGAGTTCATGTTTACAGAGCTCAGAATTGGTGTCTGAAGCCTTGGAATGACGAGAATAGTTTTTATATTTACAATTTTGGAGGATTGGCTTTGGCTTTTTTTGTGTGAATCAGTTAAAATGGTGGCGGTTCCAGTAAACACTTCTAAGCAAACTGTCTAATTGTGGTAAAACTGTGAAAATACACAATGATAGTTCCCAGAAATGATTAAGAACGTGTAATAAACACCTCAAGTACACGTAAATAGATTCTTACTACATTTACTGTCGAATTCAACACGGAGGTTTCGAATGGAAAGCTGTGAAATGACGAAAATACTGGTAATGTTTACAAGTACGGGTACTTCTGGTGGCGTTTTCACGATACTGTGCTTTCAAATATTAAGAGTTCATGTTTACAGAGCTCAGAATAGGTGTCTAAAGCCTTGGAATGAGGATAATATTGTTTATGTTTACAATTTAGGAGGATTGGCTTCGGTGCTTTTTTGTGTGTATCATTTAAAATGGTGACGGTTCCAGGAAATACTTCTAAGCAAACTGTCCAATTGTGGTAAAACTGTTAAAATACACAATGAGAGTTCCCAGAAATGATTAAGAACGTTTAATAAACACCTCAAGTACACGTAAATAGATTCTAACTACCTTTCCTGTCGAATTCAATCACGGAGGTTTCCAGTGGAAAGCTGTGAAATGACGAAAATACTGGTAATGTTTACAAGTCCGGGTACTGCGGATGGCATTATCAACGGACTGCGCTTTCAATTATTACGAGTTCATGTTTACAGAGCTCAGAATTGGTGTCTAAAGCTTTGGAATGACGAGAATAGTTTTTATGTTTACAATTTAGGAGGATTGGCTTTGGCTTTTTTTTGTGTTAATCAGTTAAAATGGTGGCGGTTCCAGTAAATACTTCTAAGCAAACTGTCTAATTGTGGTAAAACTGTTAAAATACACAATGAGAGTTCCCAGAAATGATTAAGAACGTGTAATAAACATCTCATGTACACGTAAATAGATTCTTATTACATTTACTGTCGAATTCAATCACGGAGGTTTCCAGTGGAAAGCTGTGAAATGACGAAAATACTGGTAATGTTTACAAGTACGGGTACTTCTGGTGGCGTTTTCACGGGACTGTGCTTTCAAATATTAAGAGTTCATGTTTACAGAGCTCAGAATTGGTGTCTAAAGCCTTTGAATCACGAGAATAGTTTTTGTGTTTACAATTTAGGAGGATTGGCTTTGTCGTTTTTTTTGTGTGAATCAGTTAAAATGGTGGCGTTTCCAGTTAACAGGTCTAAGCAAACTGTCTAATTGTGGTAAAACTATTAAAATACACAATGAGAGTTCCCCGAAATGATTAAGAACGTGTAATAAACATCTCAAGTACACGTAAATAGATTCTTACTACATTTACTGTCGAATTCAATCACGGAGGTTTCGAGTGGAAAGCTGTGAAATGACGAAAATACTGGTAATGTTTACAAGTACGGGTACTTCTGGTGGCGTTTTCACGGGACTGTGCTTTCAATTATTACGAGTTCATGTTTATAGAGCTCAGAATTGGTGTCTAAAGCCTTGGAATGACGAGAATAGTTTTTATGTTTACAATTTAGGAGGATTTGCTTTGTCGTTTCTTTGTGTTAATCAGTTAAAATGGTGGCGGTTCCAGTAAACCCTTCTAAGCAAACTGTCTAATTGTGGTAAAACTGTTAAAATAAACAATGATAGTTCCCAGAAATGATAAAGAACGTGTAATAAACATCTCAAGTACACGTAAATAGATTTTTACTACATTTACTGTCGAATTCAATCACGGAGGTTTCCAGTGGAAAGCTGTGAAATGACGAAAATACTGGTAATATTGACAATTCCGGATACTTCGAGTGGATTTTCACGGTACTGTGCTTTCAAATATTAAGAGTTCATGTTTACAGAGCTCAGAATTGGTGTCTAAAGCCTTGGAATGAGTATAATATTGTTTATGTTTACAAATTAGGAGGATTGGCTTCAGCGCTTTTTTGTGTGTATCATTTAAAATGGTGACGGTTCCAGGAAATACTTCTAAGCAAACTGTCCAATTGTGGTAAAACTGTTAAAATACACAATGAGAGTTCCCAGAAATGATTAAGAACGTTTAATAAACACCTCAAGTACACGTAAATAGATTCTAACTACCTTTCCTGTCGAATTCAATCACGGAGGTTTCCAGTGGAAAGCTGTGAAATGACGAAAATACTGGTAATGTTTACAAGTCCGGGTACTGCGGATGGCATTTTCACGTGACTGCGCTTTCAATTATTACGAGTTCATGTTTACAGAGCTCAGAATTGGTGTCTAAAGCTTTGGAATGACGAGAATAGTTTTTATATTTACAATTTAGGAGGATTGGCTTTGGCTTTTTTTTGTGTTAATCAGTTAAAATGGTGGCGGTTCCAGTAAATACTTCTAAGCAAACTGTCTAATTGTGGTAAAACTGTTAAAATACACAATGAGAGTTCCCAGAAATGATTAAGAACGTGTAATAAACATCTCACGTACACGTAAATAGATTCTTATTACATTTACTGTCGAATTCAATCACGGAGGTTTCCAGTGGAAAGCTGTGAAATGACGAAAATACTGGTAATGTTTACAAGTACGGGTACTTCTGGTGGCGTTTTCACGGGACTGTGCTTTCAAATATTAAGAGTTCATGTTTACAGAGCTCAGAATTGGTGTCTAAAGCCTTTGAATCACGAGAATAGTTTTTGTGTTTACAATTTAGGAGGATTGGCTTTGTCGTTTTTTTTGTGTGAATCAGTTAAAATGGTGGCGTTTCCAGTTAACAGGTCTAAGCAAACTGTCTAATTGTGGTAAAACTATTAAAATACACAATGAGAGTTCCCCGAAATGATTAAGAACGTGTAATAAACATCTCAAGTACACGTAAATAGATTCTTACTACATTTACTGTCGAATTCAATCACGGAGGTTTCGAGTGGAAAGCTGTGAAATGACGAAAATACTGGTAATGTTTACAAGTCCGGGTACTTCTGGAGGCGTTTTCACGGGACTGTGCTTTCAAATATTAAGAGTTCATGTTTACAGAGCTCAGAATTGGTGTCTAAAGCCTTTGAATCACGAGAATAGTTTTTGTGTTTACAATTTAGGAGGATTGGCTTTGTCGTTTTTTTTTGTGAATCTGTTAAAATGGTGGCGTTTCCAGTTAACAGGTCTAAGCAAACTGTCTAATTGTGGTAAAACTATTAAAATACACAATGAGAGTTCCCCGAAATGATTAAGAACATGTAATAAACATCTCAAGTACACGTAAATAGATTCTAACTACCTTTCCTGTCGAATTCAATCACGGAGGTTTCCAGTGGAAAGCTGTGAAATGACGAAAATACTGGTAATGTTTACAAGTCCGGGTACTTCTGGAGGCGTTTTCACGGGACTGTGCTTTCAAATATTAAGAGTTCATGTTTACAGAGCTCAGAATTGGTGTCTAAAGCCTTTGAATCACGAGAATAGTTTTTATGTTTACAATTTAGGAGGATTGGCTTTGGCGTTTTTTTTGTGTGAATCAGTTAAAATGGTGGCGGTTCCAGTAAACAGTTCTAAGCAAACTGTCTAATTGTGGTAAAACTATTAAAATACACAATGAGAGTTCCGAGAAATGATTAAGAACGTGTAATAAACACCTCAAGTACACGTAAATAGATTCTTACTACCTTTACTGTTGAATTCAATCACGGAGGTTTCGAGTGGAAAGCTGTGAAATGACGAAAATACTGGTAATGTTTACAAGTCCGGGTACTTCGGGTGGCGTTTTCACGGGACTTTGCTTTCAATTATTACGAGTTCATGTTTACAGAGCTCAGAATTGGTGTCTAAAGCCTTGGAATGACGAGAATAGTTTTTATATTTACAATTTTGGAGGATTGGCTTTGGCTTTTTTTGTGTGAATCAGTTATAATGGTGGCGGTTCCAGTAAATACTTCTAAGCAAACTGTCTAATTGTGGTAAAACTGTTAAAATACACAATGAGAGTTCCCAGAAATGATTAAGAACGTGTAATAAACATCTCAAGTACACGTAAATAGATTCTTACTACATTTACTGTCGAATTCAATCACGGAGGTTTTGAGTGGAAAGCTGTGAAATGACGAAAATACTGGTAATGTTTACAAGTACGGGTACTTCTGGTGGCGTTTTCACGGGACTGTGCTTTCAAATATTAAGAGTTCATGTTTACAGAGCTCAGAATTGGTGTCTAAAGCCTTTGAATCACGAGAATAGTTTTTGTGTTTACAATTTAGGAGGATTGGCTTTGTCGTTTTTTTTGTGCGAATCAGTTAAAATGGTGGCGTTTCCAGTTAACAGGTCTAAGCAAACTGTCTAATTGTGGTAAAACTATTAAAATACACAATGAGAGTTCCCCGAAATGATTAAGAACGTGTAATAAACATCTCAAGTACACGTAAATAGATTCTTACTACATTTACTGTCGAATTCAATCACGGAGGTTTCGAGTGGAAAGCTGTGAAATGACGAAAATACTGGTAATGTTTACAAGTCCGGGTACTTCTGGAGGCGTTTTCACGGGACTGTGCTTTCAAATATTAAGAGTTCATGTTTACAGAGCTCAGAATTGGTGTCTAAAGCCTTTGAATCACGAGAATAGTTTTTGTGTTTACAATTTAGGAGGATTGGCTTTGTCGTTTTTTTTGTGTGAATCAGTTAAAATGGTGGCGTTTCCAGTTAACAGGTCTAAGCAAACTGTCTAATTGTGGTAAAACTATTAAAATACACAATGAGAGTTCCCCGAAATGATTAAGAACGTGTAATAAACATCTCAAGTACACGTAAATAGACTCTTACTACATTTACTGTCGAATTCAATCACGGAGGTTTCCAGTGGAAAGCTGTGAAATGACGAAAATACTGGTAATGTTTACAAGTCCGGGTACTTCTGGAGGCGTTTTCACGGGACTGTGCTTTCAAATATTAAGAGTTCATGTTTACAGAGCTCAGAATTGGTGTCTAAAGCCTTTGAATCACGAGAATAGTTTTTATGTTTACAATTTAGGAGGATTGGCTTTGGCGTTTTTTTTGTGTGAATCAGTTAAAATGGTGGCGGTTCCAGTAAACAGTTCTAAGCAAACTGTCTAATTGTGGTAAAACTATTAAAATACACAATGAGAGTTCCGAGAAATGATTAAGAACGTGTAATAAACACCTCAAGTACACGTAAATAGATTCTTACTACCTTTACTGTTGAATTCAATCACGGAGGTTTCGAGTGGAAAGCTGTGAAATGACGAAAATACTGGTAATGTTTACAAGTCCGGGTACTTCGGGTGGCGTTTTCACGGGACTTTGCTTTCAATTATTACGAGTTCATGTTTACAGAGCTCAGAATTGGTGTCTAAAGCCTTGGAATGACGAGAATAGTTTTTATATTACAATTTTGGAGGATTGGCTTTGGCTTTTTTTGTGTGAATCAGTTAAAATGGTGGCGGTTCCAGTAAACACTTCTAAGCAAACTGTCTAATTGTGGTAAAACTGTGAAAATACACAATGATAGTTCCCAGAAATGATTAAGAACGTGTAATAAACACCTCAAGTACACGTAAATAGATTCTTACTACATTTACTGTCGAATTCAACACGGAGGTTTCGAATGGAAAGCTGTGAAATGACGAAAATACTGGTAATGTTTACAAGTACGGGTACTTCTGGTGGCGTTTTCACGATACTGTGCTTTCAAATATTAAGAGTTCATGTTTACAGAGCTCAGAATAGGTGTCTAAAGCCTTGGAATGAGGATAATATTGTTTATGTTTACAATTTAGGAGGATTGGCTTCGGCGCTTTTTTGTGTGTATCATTTAAATGGTGACGGTTCCAGGAAATACTTCTAAGCAAACTGTCCAATTGTGGTAAAACTGTTAAAATACACAATGAGAGTTCCCAGAAATGATTAAGAACGTTTAATAAACACCTCAAGTACACGTAAATAGATTCTAACTACCTTTCCTGTCGAATTCAATCACGGAGGTTTCCAGTGGAAAGCTGTGAAATGACGAAAATACTGGTAATGTTTACAAGTCCGGGTACTGCGGATGGCATTATCACGGGACTGCGCTTTCAATTATTACGAGTTCATGTTTACAGAGCTCAGAATTGGTGTCTAAAGCTTTGGAATGACGAGAATAGTTTTTATGTTTACAATTTAGGAGGATTGGCTTTGGCTTTTTTTTGTGTTAATCAGTTAAAATGGTGGCGGTTCCAGTAAATACTTCTAAGCAAACTGTCTAATTGTGGTAAAACTGTTAAAATACACAATGAGAGTTCCCAGAAATGATTAAGAACGTGTAATAAACATCTCATGTACACGTAAATAGATTCTTATTACATTTACTGTCGAATTCAATCACGGAGGTTTCGAGTGGAAAGCTGTGAAATGACGAAAATACTGGTAATGTTTACAAGTCCGGGTACTTCTGGAGGCGTTTTCACGGGACTGTGCTTTCAAATATTAAGAGTTCATGTTTACAGAGCTCAGAATTGGTGTCTAAAGCCTTTGAATCACGAGAATAGTTTTTGTGTTTACAATTTAGGAGGATTGGCTTTGTCGTTTTTTTTGTGTGAATCAGTTAAAATGGTGGCGTTTCCAGTTAACAGGTCTAAGCAAACTGTCTAATTGTGGTAAAACTATTAAAATACACAATGAGAGTTCCCCGAAATGATTAAGAACGTGTAATAAACATCTCAAGTACACGTAAATAGACTCTTACTACATTTACTGTCGAATTCAATCACGGAGGTTTCCAGTGGAAAGCTGTGAAACGACGAAAATACTGGTAATGTTTACAAGTCCGGGTACTTCTGGAGGCGTTTTCACGGGACTGTGCTTTCAAATATTAAGAGTTCATGTTTACAGAGCTCAGAATTGGTGTCTAAAGCCTTTGAATCACGAGAATAGTTTTTATGTTTACAATTTAGGAGGATTGGCTTTGGCGTTTTTTTTGTGTGAATCAGTTAAAATGGTGGCGGTTCCAGTAAACAGTTCTAAGCAAACTGTCTAATTGTGGTAAAACTATTAAAATACACAATGAGAGTTCCGAGAAATGATTAAGAACGTGTAATAAACACCTCAAGTACACGTAAATAGATTCTTACTACCTTTACTGTTGAATTCAATCACGGAGGTTTCGAGTGGAAAGCTGTGAAATGACGAAAATACTGGTAATGTTTACAAGTCCGGGTACTTCGGGTGGCGTTTTCACGGGACTTTGCTTTCAATTATTACGAGTTCATGTTTACAGAGCTCAGAATTGGTGTCTAAAGCCTTGGAATGACGAGAATAGTTTTTATATTTACAATTTTGGAGGATTGGCTTTGGCTTTTTTTGTGTGAATCAGTTAAAATGGTGGCGGTTCCAGTAAACACTTCTAAGCAAACTGTCTAATTGTGGTAAAACTGTGAAAATACACAATGATAGTTCCCAGAAATGATTAAGAACGTGTAATAAACACCTCAAGTACACGTAAATAGATTCTTACTACATTTACTGTCGAATTCAACACGGAGGTTTCGAATGGAAAGCTGTGAAATGACGAAAATACTGGTAATGTTTACAAGTACGGGTACTTCTGGTGGCGTTTTCACGATACTGTGCTTTCAAATATTAAGAGTTCATGTTTACAGAGCTCAGAATAGGTGTCTAAAGCCTTGGAATGAGGATAATATTGTTTATGTTTACAATTTAGGAGGATTGGCTTCGGCGCTTTTTTGTGTGTATCATTTAAATGGTGACGGTTCCAGGAAATACTTCTAAGCAAACTGTCCAATTGTGGTAAAACTGTTAAAATACACAATGAGAGTTCCCAGAAATGATTAAGAACGTTTAATAAACACCTCAAGTACACGTAAATAGATTCTAACTACCTTTCCTGTCGAATTCAATCACGGAGGTTTCCAGTGGAAAGCTGTGAAATGACGAAAATACTGGTAATGTTTACAAGTCCGGGTACTGCGGATGGCATTATCACGGGACTGCGCTTTCAATTATTACGAGTTCATGTTTACAGAGCTCAGAATTGGTGTCTAAAGCTTTGGAATGACGAGAATAGTTTTTATGTTTACAATTTAGGAGGATTGGCTTTGGCTTTTTTTTGTGTTAATCAGTTAAAATGGTGGCGGTTCCAGTAAATACTTCTAAGCAAACTGTCTAATTGTGGTAAAACTGTTAAAATACACAATGAGAGTTCCCAGAAATGATTAAGAACGTGTAATAAACATCTCATGTACACGTAAATAGATTCTTATTACATTTACTGTCGAATTCAATCACGGAGGTTTCCAGTGGAAAGCTGTGAAATGACGAAAATACTGGTAATGTTTACAAGTACGGGTACTTCTGGTGGCGTTTTCACGGGACTGTGCTTTCAAATATTAAGAGTTCATGTTTACAGAGCTCAGAATTGGTGTCTAAAGCCTTTGAATCACGAGAATAGTTTTTGTGTTTACAATTTAGGAGGATTGGCTTTGTCGTTTTTTTTGTGTGAATCAGTTAAAATGGTGGCGTTTCCAGTTAACAGGTCTAAGCAAACTGTCTAATTGTGGTAAAACTATTAAAATACACAATGAGAGTTCCCCGAAATGATTAAGAACGTGTAATAAACATCTCAAGTACACGTAAATAGATTCTTACTACATTTACTGTCGAATTCAATCACGGAGGTTTCGAGTGGAAAGCTGTGAAATGACGAAAATACTGGTAATGTTTACAAGTACGGGTACTTCTGGTGGCGTTTTCACGGGACTGTGCTTTCAATTATTACGAGTTCATGTTTATAGAGCTCAGAATTGGTGTCTAAAGCCTTGGAATGACGAGAATAGTTTTTATGTTTACAATTTAGGAGGATTTGCTTTGTCGTTTCTTTGTGTTAATCAGTTAAAATGGTGGCGGTTCCAGTAAACCCTTCTAAGCAAACTGTCTAATTGTGGTAAAACTGTTAAAATAAACAATGATAGTTCCCAGAAATGATTAAGAACGTGTAATAAACATCTCAAGTACACGTAAATAGATTTTTACTACATTTACTGTCGAATTCAATCACGGAGGTTTCCAGTGGAAAGCTGTGAAATGACGAAAATACTGGTAATATTGACAATTCCGGATACTTCGAGTGGATTTTCACGGTACTGTGCTTTCAAATATTAAGAGTTCATGTTTACAGAGCTCAGAATTGGTGTCTAAAGCCTTGGAATGAGGATAATATTGTTTATGTTTACAAATTAGGAGGATTGGCTTCGGCGCTTTTTTGTGTGTATCATTTAAAATGGTGACGGTTCCAGGAAATACTTCTAAGCAAACTGTCCAATTGTGGTAAAACTGTTAAAATACACAATGAGAGTTCCCAGAAATGATTAAGAACGTTTAATAAACACCTCAAGTACACGTAAATAGATTCTAACTACCTTTCCTGTCGAATTCAATCACGGAGGTTTCCAGTGGAAAGCTGTGAAATGACGAAAATACTGGTAATGTTTACAAGTCCGGGTACTGCGGATGGCATTTTCACGGGACTGCGCTTTCAATTATTACGAGTTCATGTTTACAGAGCTCAGAATTGGTGTCTAAAGCTTTGGAATGACGAGAATAGTTTTTATATTTACAATTTAGGAGGATTGGCTTTGGCTTTTTTTTGTGTTAATCAGTTAAAATGGTGGCGGTTCCAGTAAATACTTCTAAGCAAACTGTCTAATTGTGGTAAAACTGTTAAAATACACAATGAGAGTTCCCAGAAATGATTAAGAACGTGTAATAAACATCTCACGTACACGTAAATAGATTCTTATTACATTTACTGTCGAATTCAATCACGGAGGTTTCCAGTGGAAAGCTGTGAAATGACGAAAATACTGGTAATGTTTACAAGTACGGGTACTTCTGGTGGCGTTTTCACGGGACTGTGCTTTCAAATATTAAGAGTTCATGTTTACAGAGCTCAGAATTGGTGTCTAAAGCCTTTGAATCACGAGAATAGTTTTTGTGTTTACAATTTAGGAGGATTGGCTTTGTCGTTTTTTTTGTGTGAATCAGTTAAAATGGTGGCGTTTCCAGTTAACAGGTCTAAGCAAACTGTCTAATTGTGGTAAAACTATTAAAATACACAATGAGAGTTCCCCGAAATGATTAAGAACGTGTAATAAACATCTCAAGTACACGTAAATAGATTCTTACTACATTTACTGTCGAATTCAATCACGGAGGTTTCGAGTGGAAAGCTGTGAAATGACGAAAATACTGGTAATGTTTACAAGTCCCGGTACTTCTGGAGGCGTTTTCACGGGACTGTGCTTTCAAATATTAAGAGTTCATGTTTACAGAGCTCAGAATTGGTGTCTAAAGCCTTTGAATCACGAGAATAGTTTTTGTGTTTACAATTTAGGAGGATTGGCTTTGTCGTTTTTTTTTGTGAATCTGTTAAAATGGTGGCGTTTCCAGTTAACAGGTCTAAGCAAACTGTCTAATTGTGGTAAAACTATTAAAATACACAATGAGAGTTCCCCGAAATGATTAAGAACATGTAATAAACATCTCAAGTACACGTAAATAGATTCTAACTACCTTTCCTGTCGAATTCAATCACGGAGGTTTCCAGTGGAAAGCTGTGAAATGACGAAAATACTGGTAATGTTTACAAGTCCGGGTACTTCTGGAGGCGTTTTCACGGGACTGTGCTTTCAAATATTAAGAGTTCATGTTTACAGAGCTCAGAATTGGTGTCTAAAGCCTTTGAATCACGAGAATAGTTTTTATGTTTACAATTTAGGAGGATTGGCTTTGGCGTTTTTTTTGTGTGAATCAGTTAAAATGGTGGCGGTTCCAGTAAACAGTTCTAAGCAAACTGTCTAACTGTGGTAAAACTATTAAAATACACAATGAGAGTTCCGAGAAATGATTAAGAACGTGTAATAAACACCTCAAGTACACGTAAATAGATTCTTACTACCTTTACTGTTGAATTCAATCACGGAGGTTTCGAGTGGAAAGCTGTGAAATGACGAAAATACTGGTAATGTTTACAAGTCCGGGTACTTCGGGTGGCGTTTTCACGGGACTTTGCTTTCAATTATTACGAGTTCATGTTTACAGAGCTCAGAATTGGTGTCTAAAGCCTTGGAATGACGAGAATAGTTTTTATATTTACAATTTTGGAGGATTGGCTTTGGCTTTTTTTGTGTGAATCAGTTATAATGGTGGCGGTTCCAGTAAATACTTCTAAGCAAACTGTCTAATTGTGGTAAAACTGTTAAAATACACAATGAGAGTTCCCAGAAATGATTAAGAACGTGTAATAAACATCTCAAGTACACGTAAATAGATTCTTACTACATTTACTGTCGAATTCAATCACGGAGGTTTCGAGTGGAAAGCTGTGAAATGACGAAAATACTGGTAATGTTTACAAGTACGGGTACTTCTGGTGGCGTTTTCACGGGACTGTGCTTTCAAATATTAAGAGTTCATGTTTACAGAGCTCAGAATTGGTGTCTAAAGCCTTTGAATCACGAGAATAGTTTTTGTGTTTACAATTTAGGAGGATTGGCTTTGTCGTTTTTTTTGTGCGAATCAGTTAAAATGGTGGCGTTTCCAGTTAACAGGTCTAAGCAAACTGTCTAATTGTGGTAAAACTATTAAAATACACAATGAGAGTTCCCCGAAATGATTAAGAACGTGTAATAAACATCTCAAGTACACGTGAATAGATTCTTACTACATTTACTGTCGAATTCAATCACGAGGTTTCGAGTGGAAAGCTGTGAAATGACGAAAATACTGGTAATGTTTACAAGTACGGGTACTTCTGGTGGCGTTTTCACGGGACTGTGCTTTCAATTATTACGAGTTCATGTTTATAGAGCTCAGAATTGGTGTCTAAAGCCTTGGAATGACGAGAATAGTTTTTATGTTTACAATTTAGGAGGATTTGCTTTGTCGTTTCTTTGTGTTAATCAGTTAAAATGGTGGCGGTTCCAGTAAACCCTTCTAAGCAAACTGTCTAATTGTGGTAAAACTGTTAAAATAAACAATGATAGTTCCCAGAAATGATTAAGAACGTGTAATAAACATCTCAAGTACACGTAAATAGATTTTTACTACATTTACTGTCGAATTCAATCACGGAGGTTTCCAGTGGAAAGCTGTGAAATGACGAAAATACTGGTAATATTGACAATTCCGGATACTTCGAGTGGATTTTCACGGTACTGTGCTTTCAAATATTAAGAGTTCATGTTTACAGAGCTCAGAATTGGTGTCTAAAGCCTTGGAATGAGGATAATATTGTTTATGTTTACAAATTAGGAGGATTGGCTTCGGCGCTTTTTTGTGTGTATCATTTAAAATGGTGACGGTTCCAGGAAATACTTCTAAGCAAACTGTCCAATTGTGGTAAAACTGTTAAAATACACAATGAGAGTTCCCAGAAATGATTAAGAACGTTTAATAAACACCTCAAGTACACGTAAATAGATTCTAACTACCTTTCCTGTCGAATTCAATCACGGAGGTTTCCAGTGGAAAGCTGTGAAATGACGAAAATACTGGTAATGTTTACAAGTCCGGGTACTGCGGATGGCATTTTCACGGGACTGCGCTTTCAATTATTACGAGTTCATGTTTACAGAGCTCAGAATTGGTGTCTAAAGCTTTGGAATGACGAGAATAGTTTTTATATTTACAATTTAGGAGGATTGGCTTTGGCTTTTTTTTGTGTTAATCAGTTAAAATGGTGGCGGTTCCAGTAAATACTTCTAAGCAAACTGTCTAATTGTGGTAAAACTGTTAAAATACACAATGAGAGTTCCCAGAAATGATTAAGAACGTGTAATAAACATCTCACGTACACGTAAATAGATTCTTATTACATTTACTGTCGAATTCAATCACGGAGGTTTCCAGTGGAAAGCTGTGAAATGACGAAAATACTGGTAATGTTTACAAGTACGGGTACTTCTGGTGGCGTTTTCACGGGACTGTGCTTTCAAATATTAAGAGTTCATGTTTACAGAGCTCAGAATTGGTGTCTAAAGCCTTTGAATCACGAGAATAGTTTTTGTGTTTACAATTTAGGAGGATTGGCTTTGTCGTTTTTTTTGTGTGAATCAGTTAAAATGGTGGCGTTTCCAGTTAACAGGTCTAAGCAAACTGTCTAATTGTGGTAAAACTATTAAAATACACAATGAGAGTTCCCCGAAATGATTAAGAACGTGTAATAAACATCTCAAGTACACGTAAATAGATTCTTACTACATTTACTGTCGAATTCAATCACGGAGGTTTCGAGTGGAAAGCTGTGAAATGACGAAAATACTGGTAATGTTTACAAGTCCGGGTACTTCTGGAGGCGTTTTCACGGGACTGTGCTTTCAAATATTAAGAGTTCATGTTTACAGAGCTCAGAATTGGTGTCTAAAGCCTTTGAATCACGAGAATAGTTTTTGTGTTTACAATTTAGGAGGATTGGCTTTGTCGTTTTTTTTTGTGAATCTGTTAAAATGGTGGCGTTTCCAGTTAACAGGTCTAAGCAAACTGTCTAATTGTGGTAAAACTATTAAAATACACAATGAGAGTTCCCCGAAATGATTAAGAACATGTAATAAACATCTCAAGTACACGTAAATAGATTCTAACTACCTTTCCTGTCGAATTCAATCACGGAGGTTTCCAGTGGAAAGCTGTGAAATGACGAAAATACTGGTAATGTTTACAAGTCCGGGTACTTCTGGAGGCGTTTTCACGGGACTGTGCTTTCAAATATTAAGAGTTCATGTTTACAGAGCTCAGAATTGGTGTCTAAAGCCTTTGAATCACGAGAATAGTTTTTATGTTTACAATTTAGGAGGATTGGCTTTGGCGTTTTTTTTGTGTGAATCAGTTAAAATGGTGGCGGTTCCAGTAAACAGTTCTAAGCAAACTGTCTAATTGTGGTAAAACTATTAAAATACACAATGAGAGTTCCGAGAAATGATTAAGAACGTGTAATAAACACCTCAAGTACACGTAAATAGATTCTTACTACCTTTACTGTTGAATTCAATCACGGAGGTTTCGAGTGGAAAGCTGTGAAATGACGAAAATACTGGTAATGTTTACAAGTCCGGGTACTTCGGGTGGCGTTTTCACGGGACTTTGCTTTCAATTATTACGAGTTCATGTTTACAGAGCTCAGAATTGGTGTCTAAAGCCTTGGAATGACGAGAATAGTTTTTATATTTACAATTTTGGAGGATTGGCTTTGGCTTTTTTTGTGTGAATCAGTTATAATGGTGGCGGTTCCAGTAAATACTTCTAAGCAAACTGTCTAATTGTGGTAAAACTGTTAAAATACACAATGAGAGTTCCCAGAAATGATTAAGAACGTGTAATAAACATCTCAAGTACACGTAAATAGATTCTTACTACATTTACTGTCGAATTCAATCACGGAGGTTTCGAGTGGAAAGCTGTGAAATGACGAAAATACTGGTAATGTTTACAAGTACGGGTACTTCTGGTGGCGTTTTCACGGGACTGTGCTTTCAAATATTAAGAGTTCATGTTTACAGAGCTCAGAATTGGTGTCTAAAGCCTTTGAATCACGAGAATAGTTTTTGTGTTTACAATTTAGGAGGATTGGCTTTGTCGTTTTTTTTGTGCGAATCAGTTAAAATGGTGGCGTTTCCAGTTAACAGGTCTAAGCAAACTGTCTAATTGTGGTAAAACTATTAAAATACACAATGAGAGTTCCCCGAAATGATTAAGAACGTGTAATAAACATCTCAAGTACACGTAAATAGATTCTTACTACATTTACTGTCGAATTCAATCACGGAGGTTTCGAGTGGAAAGCTGTGAAATGACGAAAATACTGGTAATGTTTACAAGTCCGGGTACTTCTGGAGGCGTTTTCACGGGACTGTGCTTTCAAATATTAAGAGTTCATGTTTACAGAGCTCAGAATTGGTGTCTAAAGCCTTTGAATCACGAGAATAGTTTTTGTGTTTACAATTTAGGAGGATTGGCTTTGTCGTTTTTTTTGTGTGAATCAGTTAAAATGGTGGCGTTTCCAGTTAACAGGTCTAAGCAAACTGTCTAATTGTGGTAAAACTATTAAAATACACAATGAGAGTTCCCCGAAATGATTAAGAACGTGTAATAAACATCTCAAGTACACGTAAATAGACTCTTACTACATTTACTGTCGAATTCAATCACGGAGGTTTCCAGTGGAAAGCTGTGAAATGACGAAAATACTGGTAATGTTTACAAGTCCGGGTACTTCTGGAGGCGTTTTCACGGGACTGTGCTTTCAAATATTAAGAGTTCATGTTTACAGAGCTCAGAATTGGTGTCTAAAGCCTTTGAATCACGAGAATAGTTTTTATGTTTACAATTTAGGAGGATTGGCTTTGGCGTTTTTTTTGTGTGAATCAGTTAAAATGGTGGCGGTTCCAGTAAACAGTTCTAAGCAAACTGTCTAATTGTGGTAAAACTATTAAAATACACAATGAGAGTTCCGAGAAATGATTAAGAACGTGTAATAAACACCTCAAGTACACGTAAATAGATTCTTACTACCTTTACTGTTGAATTCAATCACGGAGGTTTCGAGTGGAAAGCTGTGAAATGACGAAAATACTGGTAATGTTTACAAGTCCGGGTACTTCGGGTGGCGTTTTCACGGGACTTTGCTTTCAATTATTACGAGTTCATGTTTACAGAGCTCAGAATTGGTGTCTAAAGCCTTGGAATGACGAGAATAGTTTTTATATTTACAATTTTGGAGGATTGGCTTTGGCTTTTTTTGTGTGAATCAGTTAAAATGGTGGCGGTTCCAGTAAACACTTCTAAGCAAACTGTCTAATTGTGGTAAAACTGTGAAAATACACAATGATAGTTCCCAGAAATGATTAAGAACGTGTAATAAACACCTCAAGTACACGTAAATAGATTCTTACTACATTTACTGTCGAATTCAACACGGAGGTTTCGAATGGAAAGCTGTGAAATGACGAAAATACTGGTAATGTTTACAAGTACGGGTACTTCTGGTGGCGTTTTCACGATACTGTGCTTTCAAATATTAAGAGTTCATGTTTACAGAGCTCAGAATAGGTGTCTAAAGCCTTGGAATGAGGATAATATTGTTTATGTTTACAATTTAGGAGGATTGGCTTCGGCGCTTTTTTGTGTGTATCATTTAAATGGTGACGGTTCCAGGAAATACTTCTAAGCAAACTGTCCAATTGTGGTAAAACTGTTAAAATACACAATGAGAGTTCCCAGAAATGATTAAGAACGTTTAATAAACACCTCAAGTACACGTAAATAGATTCTAACTACCTTTCCTGTCGAATTCAATCACGGAGGTTTCCAGTGGAAAGCTGTGAAATGACGAAAATACTGGTAATGTTTACAAGTCCGGGTACTGCGGATGGCATTATCACGGGACTGCGCTTTCAATTATTACGAGTTCATGTTTACAGAGCTCAGAATTGGTGTCTAAAGCTTTGGAATGACGAGAATAGTTTTTATATTTACAATTTAGGAGGATTGGCTTTGGCTTTTTTTTGTGTTAATCAGTTAAAATGGTGGCGGTTCCAGTAAATACTTCTAAGCAAACTGTCTAATTGTGGTAAAACTGTTAAAATACACAATGAGAGTTCCCAGAAATGATTAAGAACGTGTAATAAACATCACATGTACACGTAAATAGATTCTTATTACATTTACTGTCGAATTCAATCACGGAGGTTTCCAGTGGAAAGCTGTGAAATGACGAAAATACTGGTAATGTTTACAAGTACGGGTACTTCTGGTGGCGTTTTCACGGGACTGTGCTTTCAAATATTAAGAGTTCATGTTTACAGAGCTCAGAATTGGTGTCTAAAGCCTTTGAATCACGAGAATAGTTTTTGTGTTTACAATTTAGGAGGATTGGCTTTGTCGTTTTTTTTGTGTGAATCAGTTAAAATGGTGGCGTTTCCAGTTAACAGGTCTAAGCAAACTGTCTAATTGTGGTAAAACTATTAAAATACACAATGAGAGTTCCCCGAAATGATTAAGAACGTGTAATAAACATCTCAAGTACACGTAAATAGATTCTTACTACATTTACTGTCGAATTCAATCACGGAGGTTTCGAGTGGAAAGCTGTGAAATGACGAAAATACTGGTAATGTTTACAAGTCCGGGTACTTCTGGAGGCGTTTTCACGGGACTGTGCTTTCAAATATTAAGAGTTCATGTTTACAGAGCTCAGAATTGGTGTCTAAAGCCTTTGAATCACGAGAATAGTTTTTGTGTTTACAATTTAGGAGGATTGGCTTTGTCGTTTTTTTTGTGTGAATCAGTTAAAATGGTGGCGTTTCCAGTTAACAGGTCTAAGCAAACTGTCTAATTGTGGTAAAACTATTAAAATACACAATGAGAGTTCCCCGAAATGATTAAGAACGTGTAATAAACATCTCAAGTACACGTAAATAGATTCTAACTACCTTTCCTGTCGAATTCAATCACGGAGGTTTCGAGTGGAAAGCTGTGAAATGACGAAAATACTGGTAATGTTTACAAGTCCGGGTACTTCGGGTGGCGTTTTCACGGGACTGTGCTTTCAAATATTAAGAGTTCATGTTTACAGAGCTCAGAATTGGTGTCTAAAGCCTTGGAATGACGAGAATAGTTTTTGTGTTTACAATTTAGGAGGATTGGCTTTGTCGTTTTTTGTGTGAATCAGTTAAAATGGTGGCGGTTCCAGTAAATACTTCTAAGCAAACTGTGTAATTGTGGTAAAACTGTTAAAATACACAATGAGAGTTCCCAGAAATGATTAAGAACGTGTAATAAACATCTCAAGTACACGTAAATAGATTCTTACTACATTTACTGTCGAATTCAATCACGGAGGTTTTGAGTGGAAAGCTGTGAAATGACGAAAATACTGGTAATGTTTACAAGTACGGGTACTTCTGGTGGCGTTTTCACGGGACTGTGCTTTCAAATATTAAGAGTTCATGTTTACAGAGCTCAGAATTGGTGTCTAAAGCCTTTGAATCACGAGAATAGTTTTTGTGTTTACAATTTAGGAGGATTGGCTTTGTCGTTTTTTTTGTGTGAATCAGTTAAAATGGTGGCGTTTCCAGTTAACAGTTCTAAGCAAACTGTCTAATTGTGGTAAAACTATTAAAATACACAATGAGAGTTCCCAGAAATGATTAAGAACGTGTAATAAACATCTCAAGTACACGTGAATAGATTCTTACTACATTTACTGTCGAATTCAATCACGAGGTTTCCCGTGGAAAGCTGTGAAATGACGAAAATACTGGTAATGTTTACAAGTACGGGTACTTCTGGTGGCGTTTTCACGGGACTGTGCTTTCAATTATTACGAGTTCATGTTTATAGAGCTCAGAATTGGTGTCTAAAGCCTTGGAATGACGAGAATAGTTTTTATGTTTACAATTTAGGAGGATTGGCTTTGTCGTTTTTTTTGTGTGAATCTGTTAAAATGGTGGCGTTTCCAGTTAACAGGTCTAAGCAAACTGTCTAATTGTGGTAAAACTATTAAAATACACAATGATAGTTCCCAGAAATGATTAAGAACGTGTAATAAACACCTCAAGTACACGTAAATAGATTCTTACTACATTTACTGTCGAATTCAACACGGAGGTTTCGAATGGAAAGCTGTGAAATGACGAAAATACTGGTAATGTTTACAAGTACGGGTACTTCTGGTGGCGTTTTCACGATACTGTGCTTTCAAATATTAAGAGTTCATGTTTACAGAGCTCAGAATAGGTGTCTAAAGCCTTGGAATGAGGATAATATTGTTTATGTTTACAATTTAGGAGGATTGGCTTCGGCGCTTTTTTGTGTGTATCATTTAAAATGATGACGGTTCCAGGAAATACTTCTAAGCAAACTGTCCAATTGTGGTAAAACTGTTAAAATACACAATGAGAGTTCCCAGAAATGATTAAGAACGTTTAATAAACACCTCAAGTACACGTAAATAGATTCTAACTACCTTTCCTGTCGAATTCAATCACGGAGGTTTCCAGTGGAAAGCTGTGAAATGACGAAAATACTGGTAATGTTTACAAGTCCGGGTACTGCGGATGGCATTTTCACGGGACTGCGCTTTCAATTATTACGAGTTCATGTTTACAGAGCTCAGAATTGGTGTCTAAAGCCTTGGAATGACGAGAATAGTTTTTATATTTACAATTTAGGAGGATTGGCTTTGGCTTTTTTTTGTGTTAATCAGTTAAAATGGTGGCGGTTCCAGTAAATACTTCTAAGCAAACTGTCTAATTGTGGTAAAACTGTTAAAATACACAATGAGAGTTCCCAGAAATGATTAAGAACGTGTAATAAACATCTCACGTACACGTAAATAGATTCTTATTACATTTACTGTCGAATTCAATCACGGAGGTTTCGAATGGAAAGCTGTGAAATGACGAAAATACTGGTAATGTTTACAAGTACGGGTACTTCTGGTGGCGTTTTCACGGGACTGTGCTTTCAAATATTAAGAGTTCATGTTTACAGAGCTCAGAATTGGTGTCTAAAGCCTTTGAATCACGAGAATAGTTTTTGTGTTTACAATTTAGGAGGATTGGCTTTGTCGTTTTTTTTGTGTGAATCAGTTAAAATGGTGGCGTTTCCAGTTAACAGGTCTAAGCAAACTGTCTAATTGTGGTAAAACTATTAAAATACACAATGAGAGTTCCCCGAAATGATTAAGAACGTGTAATAAACATCTCAAGTACACGTAAATAGATTCTAACTACCTTTCCTGTCGAATTCAATCACGGAGGTTTCGAGTGGAAAGCTGTGAAATGACGAAAATACTGGTAATGTTTACAAGTCCGGGTACTTCGGGTGGCGTTTTCACGGGACTGTGCTTTCAAATATTAAGAGTTCATGTTTACAGAGCTCAGAATTGGTGTCTAAAGCCTTGGAATGACGAGAATAGTTTTTGTGTTTACAATTTAGGAGGATTGGCTTTGTCGTTTTTTGTGTGAATCAGTTAAAATGGTGGCGGTTCCAGTAAATACTTCTAAGCAAACTGTGTAATTGTGGTAAAACTGTTAAAATACACAATGAGAGTTCCCAGAAATGATTAAGAACGTGTAATAAACATCTCAAGTACACGTAAATAGATTCTTACTACATTTACTGTCGAATTCAATCACGGAGGTTTTGAGTGGAAAGCTGTGAAATGACGAAAATACTGGTAATGTTTACAAGTACGGGTACTTCTGGTGGCGTTTTCACGGGACTGTGCTTTCAAATATTAAGAGTTCATGTTTACAGAGCTCAGAATTGGTGTCTAAAGCCTTTGAATCACGAGAATAGTTTTTGTGTTTACAATTTAGGAGGATTGGCTTTGTCGTTTTTTTTGTGTGAATCAGTTAAAATGGTGGCGTTTCCAGTTAACAGTTCTAAGCAAACTGTCTAATTGTGGTAAAACTATTAAAATACACAATGAGAGTTCCCAGAAATGATTAAGAACGTGTAATAAACATCTCAAGTACACGTGAATAGATTCTTACTACATTTACTGTCGAATTCAATCACGAGGTTTCCCGTGGAAAGCTGTGAAATGACGAAAATACTGGTAATGTTTACAAGTACGGGTACTTCTGGTGGCGTTTTCACGGGACTGTGCTTTCAATTATTACGAGTTCATGTTTATAGAGCTCAGAATTGGTGTCTAAAGCCTTGGAATGACGAGAATAGTTTTTATGTTTACAATTTAGGAGGATTTGCTTTGTCGTTTCTTTGTGTTAATCAGTTAAAATGGTGGCGGTTCCAGTAAACCCTTCTAAGCAAACTGTCTAATTGTGGTAAAACTGTTAAAATACACAATGATAGTTCCCAGAAATGATTAAGAACGTGTAATAAACATCTCAAGTACACGTAAATAGATTTTTACTACATTTACTGTCGAATTCAATCACGGAGGTTTCCAGTGGAAAGCTGTGAAATGACGAAAATACTGGTAACATTGACAATTCCGGATACTTCGGGTGGATTTTCACGGTACTGTGCTTTCAAATATTAAGAGTTCATGTTTACAGAGCTCAGAATTGGTGTCTAAAGCCTTGGAATGAGGATAATATTGTTTATGTTTATAATTTAGGAGGATTGGCTTCGGCGCTTTTTTGTGTGTATCATTTAAAATGGTGACGGTTCCAGGAAATACTTCTAAGCAAACTGTCCAATTGTGGTAAAACTGTTAAAATACACAATGAGAGTTCCCAGAAATGATTAAGAACGTTTAATAAACACCTCAAGTACACGTAAATAGATTCTTACTACATTTACTGTCGAATTCAATCACGGAGGTTTCGAGTGGAAAGCTGTGAAATGACGAAAATACTGGTAATGTTTACAAGTCCGGGTACTTCTGGAGGCGTTTTCACGGGACTGTGCTTTCAAATATTAAGAGTTCATGTTTACAGAGCTCAGAATTGGTGTCTAAAGCCTTTGAATCACGAGAATAGTTTTTGTGTTTACAATTTAGGAGGATTGGCTTTGTCGTTTTTTTTGTGTGAATCAGTTAAAATGGTGGCGTTTCCAGTTAACAGGTCTAAGCAAACTGTCTAATTGTGGTAAAACTATTAAAATACACAATGAGAGTTCCCCGAAATGATTAAGAACGTGTAATAAACATCTCAAGTACACGTAAATAGACTCTTACTACATTTACTGTCGAATTCAATCACGGAGGTTTCCAGTGGAAAGCTGTGAAATGACGAAAATACTGGTAATGTTTACAAGTCCGGGTACTTCTGGAGGCGTTTTCACGGGACTGTGCTTTCAAATATTAAGAGTTCATGTTTACAGAGCTCAGAATTGGTGTCTAAAGCCTTTGAATCACGAGAATAGTTTTTATGTTTACAATTTAGGAGGATTGGCTTTGGCGTTTTTTTTGTGTGAATCAGTTAAAATGGTGGCGGTTCCAGTAAACAGTTCTAAGCAAACTGTCTAATTGTGGTAAAACTATTAAAATACACAATGAGAGTTCCGAGAAATGATTAAGAACGTGTAATAAACACCTCAAGTACACGTAAATAGATTCTTACTACCTTTACTGTTGAATTCAATCACGGAGGTTTCGAGTGGAAAGCTGTGAAATGACGAAAATACTGGTAATGTTTACAAGTCCGGGTACTTCGGGTGGCGTTTTCACGGGACTTTGCTTTCAATTATTACGAGTTCATGTTTACAGAGCTCAGAATTGGTGTCTAAAGCCTTGGAATGACGAGAATAGTTTTTATATTTACAATTTTGGAGGATTGGCTTTGGCTTTTTTTGTGTGAATCAGTTAAAATGGTGGCGGTTCCAGTAAACACTTCTAAGCAAACTGTCTAATTGTGGTAAAACTGTGAAAATACACAATGATAGTTCCCAGAAATGATTAAGAACGTGTAATAAACACCTCAAGTACACGTAAATAGATTCTTACTACATTTACTGTCGAATTCAACACGGAGGTTTCGAATGGAAAGCTGTGAAATGACGAAAATACTGGTAATGTTTACAAGTACGGGTACTTCTGGTGGCGTTTTCACGATACTGTGCTTTCAAATATTAAGAGTTCATGTTTACAGAGCTCAGAATAGGTGTCTAAAGCCTTGGAATGAGGATAATATTGTTTATGTTTACAATTTAGGAGGATTGGCTTCGGCGCTTTTTTGTGTGTATCATTTAAATGGTGACGGTTCCAGGAAATACTTCTAAGCAAACTGTCCAATTGTGGTAAAACTGTTAAAATACACAATGAGAGTTCCCAGAAATGATTAAGAACGTTTAATAAACACCTCAAGTACACGTAAATAGATTCTAACTACCTTTCCTGTCGAATTCAATCACGGAGGTTTCCAGTGGAAAGCTGTGAAATGACGAAAATACTGGTAATGTTTACAAGTCCGGGTACTGCGGATGGCATTATCACGGGACTGCGCTTTCAATTATTACGAGTTCATGTTTACAGAGCTCAGAATTGGTGTCTAAAGCTTTGGAATGACGAGAATAGTTTTTATGTTTACAATTTAGGAGGATTGGCTTTGGCTTTTTTTTGTGTTAATCAGTTAAAATGGTGGCGGTTCCAGTAAATACTTCTAAGCAAACTGTCTAATTGTGGTAAAACTGTTAAAATACACAATGAGAGTTCCCAGAAATGATTAAGAACGTGTAATAAACATCTCATGTACACGTAAATAGATTCTTATTACATTTACTGTCGAATTCAATCACGGAGGTTTCCAGTGGAAAGCTGTGAAATGACGAAAATACTGGTAATGTTTACAAGTACGGGTACTTCTGGTGGCGTTTTCACGGGACTGTGCTTTCAAATATTAAGAGTTCATGTTTACAGAGCTCAGAATTGGTGTCTAAAGCCTTTGAATCACGAGAATAGTTTTTGTGTTTACAATTTAGGAGGATTGGCTTTGTCGTTTTTTTTGTGTGAATCAGTTAAAATGGTGGCGTTTCCAGTTAACAGGTCTAAGCAAACTGTCTAATTGTGGTAAAACTATTAAAATACACAATGAGAGTTCCCCGAAATGATTAAGAACGTGTAATAAACATCTCAAGTACACGTAAATAGATTCTTACTACATTTACTGTCGAATTCAATCACGGAGGTTTCGAGTGGAAAGCTGTGAAATGACGAAAATACTGGTAATGTTTACAAGTACGGGTACTTCTGGTGGCGTTTTCACGGGACTGTGCTTTCAATTATTACGAGTTCATGTTTATAGAGCTCAGAATTGGTGTCTAAAGCCTTGGAATGACGAGAATAGTTTTTATGTTTACAATTTAGGAGGATTTGCTTTGTCGTTTCTTTGTGTTAATCAGTTAAAATGGTGGCGGTTCCAGTAAACCCTTCTAAGCAAACTGTCTAATTGTGGTAAAACTGTTAAAATAAACAATGATAGTTCCCAGAAATGATTAAGAACGTGTAATAAACATCTCAAGTACACGTAAATAGATTTTTACTACATTTACTGTCGAATTCAATCACGGAGGTTTCCAGTGGAAAGCTGTGAAATGACGAAAATACTGGTAATATTGACAATTCCGGATACTTCGAGTGGATTTTCACGGTACTGTGCTTTCAAATATTAAGAGTTCATGTTTACAGAGCTCAGAATTGGTGTCTAAAGCCTTGGAATGAGGATAATATTGTTTATGTTTACAAATTAGGAGGATTGGCTTCGGCGCTTTTTTGTGTGTATCATTTAAAATGGTGACGGTTCCAGGAAATACTTCTAAGCAAACTGTCCAATTGTGGTAAAACTGTTAAAATACACAATGAGAGTTCCCAGAAATGATTAAGAACGTTTAATAAACACCTCAAGTACACGTAAATAGATTCTAACTACCTTTCCTGTCGAATTCAATCACGGAGGTTTCCAGTGGAAAGCTGTGAAATGACGAAAATACTGGTAATGTTTACAAGTCCGGGTACTGCGGATGGCATTTTCACGGGACTGCGCTTTCAATTATTACGAGTTCATGTTTACAGAGCTCAGAATTGGTGTCTAAAGCTTTGGAATGACGAGAATAGTTTTTATATTTACAATTTAGGAGGATTGGCTTTGGCTTTTTTTTGTGTTAATCAGTTAAAATGGTGGCGGTTCCAGTAAATACTTCTAAGCAAACTGTCTAATTGTGGTAAAACTGTTAAAATACACAATGAGAGTTCCCAGAAATGATTAAGAACGTGTAATAAACATCTCACGTACACGTAAATAGATTCTTATTACATTTACTGTCGAATTCAATCACGGAGGTTTCCAGTGGAAAGCTGTGAAATGACGAAAATACTGGTAATGTTTACAAGTACGGGTACTTCTGGTGGCGTTTTCACGGGACTGTGCTTTCAAATATTAAGAGTTCATGTTTACAGAGCTCAGAATTGGTGTCTAAAGCCTTTGAATCACGAGAATAGTTTTTGTGTTTACAATTTAGGAGGATTGGCTTTGTCGTTTTTTTTGTGTGAATCAGTTAAAATGGTGGCGTTTCCAGTTAACAGGTCTAAGCAAACTGTCTAATTGTGGTAAAACTATTAAAATACACAATGAGAGTTCCCCGAAATGATTAAGAACGTGTAATAAACATCTCAAGTACACGTAAATAGACTCTTACTACATTTACTGTCGAATTCAATCACGGAGGTTTCCAGTGGAAAGCTGTGAAATGACGAAAATACTGGTAATGTTTACAAGTCCGGGTACTTCTGGAGGCGTTTTCACGGGACTGTGCTTTCAAATATTAAGAGTTCATGTTTACAGAGCTCAGAATTGGTGTCTAAAGCCTTTGAATCACGAGAATAGTTTTTATGTTTACAATTTAGGAGGATTGGCTTTGGCGTTTTTTTTGTGTGAATCAGTTAAAATGGTGGCGGTTCCAGTAAACAGTTCTAAGCAAACTGTCTAATTGTGGTAAAACTATTAAAATACACAATGAGAGTTCCGAGAAATGATTAAGAACGTGTAATAAACACCTCAAGTACACGTAAATAGATTCTTACTACCTTTACTGTTGAATTCAATCACGGAGGTTTCGAGTGGAAAGCTGTGAAATGACGAAAATACTGGTAATGTTTACAAGTCCGGGTACTTCGGGTGGCGTTTTCACGGGACTTTGCTTTCAATTATTACGAGTTCATGTTTACAGAGCTCAGAATTGGTGTCTAAAGCCTTGGAATGACGAGAATAGTTTTTATATTTACAATTTTGGAGGATTGGCTTTGGCTTTTTTTGTGTGAATCAGTTAAAATGGTGGCGGTTCCAGTAAACACTTCTAAGCAAACTGTCTAATTGTGGTAAAACTGTGAAAATACACAATGATAGTTCCCAGAAATGATTAAGAACGTGTAATAAACACCTCAAGTACACGTAAATAGATTCTTACTACATTTACTGTCGAATTCAACACGGAGGTTTCGAATGGAAAGCTGTGAAATGACGAAAATACTGGTAATGTTTACAAGTACGGGTACTTCTGGTGGCGTTTTCACGATACTGTGCTTTCAAATATTAAGAGTTCATGTTTACAGAGCTCAGAATAGGTGTCTAAAGCCTTGGAATGAGGATAATATTGTTTATGTTTACAATTTAGGAGGATTGGCTTCGGCGCTTTTTTGTGTGTATCATTTAAATGGTGACGGTTCCAGGAAATACTTCTAAGCAAACTGTCCAATTGTGGTAAAACTGTTAAAATACACAATGAGAGTTCCCAGAAATGATTAAGAACGTTTAATAAACACCTCAAGTACACGTAAATAGATTCTAACTACCTTTCCTGTCGAATTCAATCACGGAGGTTTCCAGTGGAAAGCTGTGAAATGACGAAAATACTGGTAATGTTTACAAGTCCGGGTACTGCGGATGGCATTATCACGGGACTGCGCTTTCAATTATTACGAGTTCATGTTTACAGAGCTCAGAATTGGTGTCTAAAGCTTTGGAATGACGAGAATAGTTTTTATGTTTACAATTTAGGAGGATTGGCTTTGGCTTTTTTTTGTGTTAATCAGTTAAAATGGTGGCGGTTCCAGTAAATACTTCTAAGCAAACTGTCTAATTGTGGTAAAACTGTTAAAATACACAATGAGAGTTCCCAGAAATGATTAAGAACGTGTAATAAACATCTCATGTACACGTAAATAGATTCTTATTACATTTACTGTCGAATTCAATCACGGAGGTTTCCAGTGGAAAGCTGTGAAATGACGAAAATACTGGTAATGTTTACAAGTACGGGTACTTCTGGTGGCGTTTTCACGGGACTGTGCTTTCAAATATTAAGAGTTCATGTTTACAGAGCTCAGAATTGGTGTCTAAAGCCTTTGAATCACGAGAATAGTTTTTGTGTTTACAATTTAGGAGGATTGGCTTTGTCGTTTTTTTTGTGTGAATCAGTTAAAATGGTGGCGTTTCCAGTTAACAGGTCTAAGCAAACTGTCTAATTGTGGTAAAACTATTAAAATACACAATGAGAGTTCCCCGAAATGATTAAGAACGTGTAATAAACATCTCAAGTACACGTAAATAGATTCTTACTACATTTACTGTCGAATTCAATCACGGAGGTTTCGAGTGGAAAGCTGTGAAATGACGAAAATACTGGTAATGTTTACAAGTACGGGTACTTCTGGTGGCGTTTTCACGGGACTGTGCTTTCAATTATTACGAGTTCATGTTTATAGAGCTCAGAATTGGTGTCTAAAGCCTTGGAATGACGAGAATAGTTTTTATGTTTACAATTTAGGAGGATTTGCTTTGTCGTTTCTTTGTGTTAATCAGTTAAAATGGTGGCGGTTCCAGTAAACCCTTCTAAGCAAACTGTCTAATTGTGGTAAAACTGTTAAAATAAACAATGATAGTTCCCAGAAATGATTAAGAACGTGTAATAAACATCTCAAGTACACGTAAATAGATTTTTACTACATTTACTGTCGAATTCAATCACGGAGGTTTCCAGTGGAAAGCTGTGAAATGACGAAAATACTGGTAATATTGACAATTCCGGATACTTCGAGTGGATTTTCACGGTACTGTGCTTTCAAATATTAAGAGTTCATGTTTACAGAGCTCAGAATTGGTGTCTAAAGCCTTGGAATGAGGATAATATTGTTTATGTTTACAAATTAGGAGGATTGGCTTCGGCGCTTTTTTGTGTGTATCATTTAAAATGGTGACGGTTCCAGGAAATACTTCTAAGCAAACTGTCCAATTGTGGTAAAACTGTTAAAATACACAATGAGAGTTCCCAGAAATGATTAAGAACGTTTAATAAACACCTCAAGTACACGTAAATAGATTCTAACTACCTTTCCTGTCGAATTCAATCACGGAGGTTTCCAGTGGAAAGCTGTGAAATGACGAAAATACTGGTAATGTTTACAAGTCCGGGTACTGCGGATGGCATTTTCACGGGACTGCGCTTTCAATTATTACGAGTTCATGTTTACAGAGCTCAGAATTGGTGTCTAAAGCTTTGGAATGACGAGAATAGTTTTTATATTTACAATTTAGGAGGATTGGCTTTGGCTTTTTTTTGTGTTAATCAGTTAAAATGGTGGCGGTTCCAGTAAATACTTCTAAGCAAACTGTCTAATTGTGGTAAAACTGTTAAAATACACAATGAGAGTTCCCAGAAATGATTAAGAACGTGTAATAAACATCTCACGTACACGTAAATAGATTCTTATTACATTTACTGTCGAATTCAATCACGGAGGTTTCCAGTGGAAAGCTGTGAAATGACGAAAATACTGGTAATGTTTACAAGTACGGGTACTTCTGGTGGCGTTTTCACGGGACTGTGCTTTCAAATATTAAGAGTTCATGTTTACAGAGCTCAGAATTGGTGTCTAAAGCCTTTGAATCACGAGAATAGTTTTTGTGTTTACAATTTAGGAGGATTGGCTTTGTCGTTTTTTTTGTGTGAATCAGTTAAAATGGTGGCGTTTCCAGTTAACAGGTCTAAGCAAACTGTCTAATTGTGGTAAAACTATTAAAATACACAATGAGAGTTCCCCGAAATGATTAAGAACGTGTAATAAACATCTCAAGTACACGTAAATAGACTCTTACTACATTTACTGTCGAATTCAATCACGGAGGTTTCCAGTGGAAAGCTGTGAAATGACGAAAATACTGGTAATGTTTACAAGTCCGGGTACTTCTGGAGGCGTTTTCACGGGACTGTGCTTTCAAATATTAAGAGTTCATGTTTACAGAGCTCAGAATTGGTGTCTAAAGCCTTTGAATCACGAGAATAGTTTTTATGTTTACAATTTAGGAGGATTGGCTTTGGCGTTTTTTTTGTGTGAATCAGTTAAAATGGTGGCGGTTCCAGTAAACAGTTCTAAGCAAACTGTCTAATTGTGGTAAAACTATTAAAATACACAATGAGAGTTCCGAGAAATGATTAAGAACGTGTAATAAACACCTCAAGTACACGTAAATAGATTCTTACTACCTTTACTGTTGAATTCAATCACGGAGGTTTCGAGTGGAAAGCTGTGAAATGACGAAAATACTGGTAATGTTTACAAGTCCGGGTACTTCGGGTGGCGTTTTCACGGGACTTTGCTTTCAATTATTACGAGTTCATGTTTACAGAGCTCAGAATTGGTGTCTAAAGCCTTGGAATGACGAGAATAGTTTTTATATTTACAATTTTGGAGGATTGGCTTTGGCTTTTTTTGTGTGAATCAGTTAAAATGGTGGCGGTTCCAGTAAACACTTCTAAGCAAACTGTCTAATTGTGGTAAAACTGTGAAAATACACAATGATAGTTCCCAGAAATGATTAAGAACGTGTAATAAACACCTCAAGTACACGTAAATAGATTCTTACTACATTTACTGTCGAATTCAACACGGAGGTTTCGAATGGAAAGCTGTGAAATGACGAAAATACTGGTAATGTTTACAAGTACGGGTACTTCTGGTGGCGTTTTCACGATACTGTGCTTTCAAATATTAAGAGTTCATGTTTACAGAGCTCAGAATAGGTGTCTAAAGCCTTGGAATGAGGATAATATTGTTTATGTTTACAATTTAGGAGGATTGGCTTCGGCGCTTTTTTGTGTGTATCATTTAAATGGTGACGGTTCCAGGAAATACTTCTAAGCAAACTGTCCAATTGTGGTAAAACTGTTAAAATACACAATGAGAGTTCCCAGAAATGATTAAGAACGTTTAATAAACACCTCAAGTACACGTAAATAGATTCTAACTACCTTTCCTGTCGAATTCAATCACGGAGGTTTCCAGTGGAAAGCTGTGAAATGACGAAAATACTGGTAATGTTTACAAGTCCGGGTACTGCGGATGGCATTATCACGGGACTGCGCTTTCAATTATTACGAGTTCATGTTTACAGAGCTCAGAATTGGTGTCTAAAGCTTTGGAATGACGAGAATAGTTTTTATGTTTACAATTTAGGAGGATTGGCTTTGGCTTTTTTTTGTGTTAATCAGTTAAAATGGTGGCGGTTCCAGTAAATACTTCTAAGCAAACTGTCTAATTGTGGTAAAACTGTTAAAATACACAATGAGAGTTCCCAGAAATGATTAAGAACGTGTAATAAACATCTCATGTACACGTAAATAGATTCTTATTACATTTACTGTCGAATTCAATCACGGAGGTTTCCAGTGGAAAGCTGTGAAATGACGAAAATACTGGTAATGTTTACAAGTACGGGTACTTCTGGTGGCGTTTTCACGGGACTGTGCTTTCAAATATTAAGAGTTCATGTTTACAGAGCTCAGAATTGGTGTCTAAAGCCTTTGAATCACGAGAATAGTTTTTGTGTTTACAATTTAGGAGGATTGGCTTTGTCGTTTTTTTTGTGTGAATCAGTTAAAATGGTGGCGTTTCCAGTTAACAGGTCTAAGCAAACTGTCTAATTGTGGTAAAACTATTAAAATACACAATGAGAGTTCCCCGAAATGATTAAGAACGTGTAATAAACATCTCAAGTACACGTAAATAGATTCTTACTACATTTACTGTCGAATTCAATCACGGAGGTTTCGAGTGGAAAGCTGTGAAATGACGAAAATACTGGTAATGTTTACAAGTACGGGTACTTCTGGTGGCGTTTTCACGGGACTGTGCTTTCAATTATTACGAGTTCATGTTTATAGAGCTCAGAATTGGTGTCTAAAGCCTTGGAATGACGAGAATAGTTTTTATGTTTACAATTTAGGAGGATTTGCTTTGTCGTTTCTTTGTGTTAATCAGTTAAAATGGTGGCGGTTCCAGTAAACCCTTCTAAGCAAACTGTCTAATTGTGGTAAAACTGTTAAAATAAACAATGATAGTTCCCAGAAATGATTAAGAACGTGTAATAAACATCTCAAGTACACGTAAATAGATTTTTACTACATTTACTGTCGAATTCAATCACGGAGGTTTCCAGTGGAAAGCTGTGAAATGACGAAAATACTGGTAATATTGACAATTCCGGATACTTCGAGTGGATTTTCACGGTACTGTGCTTTCAAATATTAAGAGTTCATGTTTACAGAGCTCAGAATTGGTGTCTAAAGCCTTGGAATGAGGATAATATTGTTTATGTTTACAAATTAGGAGGATTGGCTTCGGCGCTTTTTTGTGTGTATCATTTAAAATGGTGACGGTTCCAGGAAATACTTCTAAGCAAACTGTCCAATTGTGGTAAAACTGTTAAAATACACAATGAGAGTTCCCAGAAATGATTAAGAACGTTTAATAAACACCTCAAGTACACGTAAATAGATTCTAACTACCTTTCCTGTCGAATTCAATCACGGAGGTTTCCAGTGGAAAGCTGTGAAATGACGAAAATACTGGTAATGTTTACAAGTCCGGGTACTGCGGATGGCATTTTCACGGGACTGCGCTTTCAATTATTACGAGTTCATGTTTACAGAGCTCAGAATTGGTGTCTAAAGCTTTGGAATGACGAGAATAGTTTTTATATTTACAATTTAGGAGGATTGGCTTTGGCTTTTTTTTGTGTTAATCAGTTAAAATGGTGGCGGTTCCAGTAAATACTTCTAAGCAAACTGTCTAATTGTGGTAAAACTGTTAAAATACACAATGAGAGTTCCCAGAAATGATTAAGAACGTGTAATAAACATCTCACGTACACGTAAATAGATTCTTATTACATTTACTGTCGAATTCAATCACGGAGGTTTCCAGTGGAAAGCTGTGAAATGACGAAAATACTGGTAATGTTTACAAGTACGGGTACTTCTGGTGGCGTTTTCACGGGACTGTGCTTTCAAATATTAAGAGTTCATGTTTACAGAGCTCAGAATTGGTGTCTAAAGCCTTTGAATCACGAGAATAGTTTTTGTGTTTACAATTTAGGAGGATTGGCTTTGTCGTTTTTTTTGTGTGAATCAGTTAAAATGGTGGCGTTTCCAGTTAACAGGTCTAAGCAAACTGTCTAATTGTGGTAAAACTATTAAAATACACAATGAGAGTTCCCCGAAATGATTAAGAACGTGTAATAAACATCTCAAGTACACGTAAATAGATTCTTACTACATTTACTGTCGAATTCAATCACGGAGGTTTCGAGTGGAAAGCTGTGAAATGACGAAAATACTGGTAATGTTTACAAGTCCGGGTACTTCTGGAGGCGTTTTCACGGGACTGTGCTTTCAAATATTAAGAGTTCATGTTTACAGAGCTCAGAATTGGTGTCTAAAGCCTTTGAATCACGAGAATAGTTTTTGTGTTTACAATTTAGGAGGATTGGCTTTGTCGTTTTTTTTTGTGAATCTGTTAAAATGGTGGCGTTTCCAGTTAACAGGTCTAAGCAAACTGTCTAATTGTGGTAAAACTATTAAAATACACAATGAGAGTTCCCCGAAATGATTAAGAACATGTAATAAACATCTCAAGTACACGTAAATAGATTCTAACTACCTTTCCTGTCGAATTCAATCACGGAGGTTTCCAGTGGAAAGCTGTGAAATGACGAAAATACTGGTAATGTTTACAAGTCCGGGTACTTCTGGAGGCGTTTTCACGGGACTGTGCTTTCAAATATTAAGAGTTCATGTTTACAGAGCTCAGAATTGGTGTCTAAAGCCTTTGAATCACGAGAATAGTTTTTATGTTTACAATTTAGGAGGATTGGCTTTGGCGTTTTTTTTGTGTGAATCAGTTAAAATGGTGGCGGTTCCAGTAAACAGTTCTAAGCAAACTGTCTAATTGTGGTAAAACTATTAAAATACACAATGAGAGTTCCGAGAAATGATTAAGAACGTGTAATAAACACCTCAAGTACACGTAAATAGATTCTTACTACCTTTACTGTTGAATTCAATCACGGAGGTTTCGAGTGGAAAGCTGTGAAATGACGAAAATACTGGTAATGTTTACAAGTCCGGGTACTTCGGGTGGCGTTTTCACGGGACTTTGCTTTCAATTATTACGAGTTCATGTTTACAGAGCTCAGAATTGGTGTCTAAAGCCTTGGAATGACGAGAATAGTTTTTATATTTACAATTTTGGAGGATTGGCTTTGGCTTTTTTTGTGTGAATCAGTTATAATGGTGGCGGTTCCAGTAAATACTTCTAAGCAAACTGTCTAATTGTGGTAAAACTGTTAAAATACACAATGAGAGTTCCCAGAAATGATTAAGAACGTGTAATAAACATCTCATGTACACGTAAATAGATTCTTATTACATTTACTGTCGAATTCAATCACGGAGGTTTCCAGTGGAAAGCTGTGAAATGACGAAAATACTGGTAATGTTTACAAGTACGGGTACTTCTGGTGGCGTTTTCACGGGACTGTGCTTTCAAATATTAAGAGTTCATGTTTACAGAGCTCAGAATTGGTGTCTAAAGCCTTTGAATCACGAGAATAGTTTTTGTGTTTACAATTTAGGAGCATTGGCTTTGTCGTTTTTTTTGTGTGAATCAGTTAAAATGGTGGCGTTTCCAGTTAACAGGTCTAAGCAAACTGTCTAATTGTGGTAAAACTATTAAAATACACAATGAGAGTTCCCCGAAATGATTAAGAACGTGTAATAAACATCTCAAGTACACGTAAATAGATTCTTACTACATTTACTGTCGAATTCAATCACGGAGGTTTCGAGTGGAAAGCTGTGAAATGACGAAAATACTGGTAATGTTTACAAGTACGGGTACTTCTGGTGGCGTTTTCACGGGACTGTGCTTTCAATTATTACGAGTTCATGTTTATAGAGCTCAGAATTGGTGTCTAAAGCCTTGGAATGACGAGAATAGTTTTTATGTTTACAATTTAGGAGGATTTGCTTTGTCGTTTCTTTGTGTTAATCAGTTAAAATGGTGGCGGTTCCAGTAAACCCTTCTAAGCAAACTGTCTAATTGTGGTAAAACTGTTAAAATAAACAATGATAGTTCCCAGAAATGATTAAGAACGTGTAATAAACATCTCAAGTACACGTAAATAGATTTTTACTACATTTACTGTCGAATTCAATCACGGAGGTTTCCAGTGGAAAGCTGTGAAATGACGAAAATACTGGTAATATTGACAATTCCGGATACTTCGAGTGGATTTTCACGGTACTGTGCTTTCAAATATTAAGAGTTCATGTTTACAGAGCTCAGAATTGGTGTCTAAAGCCTTGGAATGAGGATAATATTGTTTATGTTTACAAATTAGGAGGATTGGCTTCGGCGCTTTTTTGTGTGTATCATTTAAAATGGTGACGGTTCCAGGAAATACTTCTAAGCAAACTGTCCAATTGTGGTAAAACTGTTAAAATACACAATGAGAGTTCCCAGAAATGATTAAGAACGTTTAATAAACACCTCAAGTACACGTAAATAGATTCTAACTACCTTTCCTGTCGAATTCAATCACGGAGGTTTCCAGTGGAAAGCTGTGAAATGACGAAAATACTGGTAATGTTTACAAGTCCGGGTACTGCGGATGGCATTTTCACGGGACTGCGCTTTCAATTATTACGAGTTCATGTTTACAGAGCTCAGAATTGGTGTCTAAAGCTTTGGAATGACGAGAATAGTTTTTATATTTACAATTTAGGAGGATTGGCTTTGGCTTTTTTTTGTGTTAATCAGTTAAAATGGTGGCGGTTCCAGTAAATACTTCTAAGCAAACTGTCTAATTGTGGTAAAACTGTTAAAATACACAATGAGAGTTCCCAGAAATGATTAAGAACGTGTAATAAACATCTCACGTACACGTAAATAGATTCTTATTACATTTACTGTCGAATTCAATCACGGAGGTTTCCAGTGGAAAGCTGTGAAATGACGAAAATACTGGTAATGTTTACAAGTACGGGTACTTCTGGTGGCGTTTTCACGGGACTGTGCTTTCAAATATTAAGAGTTCATGTTTACAGAGCTCAGAATTGGTGTCTAAAGCCTTTGAATCACGAGAATAGTTTTTGTGTTTACAATTTAGGAGGATTGGCTTTGTCGTTTTTTTTGTGTGAATCAGTTAAAATGGTGGCGTTTCCAGTTAACAGGTCTAAGCAAACTGTCTAATTGTGGTAAAACTATTAAAATACACAATGAGAGTTCCCCGAAATGATTAAGAACGTGTAATAAACATCTCAAGTACACGTAAATAGATTCTTACTACATTTACTGTCGAATTCAATCACGGAGGTTTCGAGTGGAAAGCTGTGAAATGACGAAAATACTGGTAATGTTTACAAGTCCGGGTACTTCTGGAGGCGTTTTCACGGGACTGTGCTTTCAAATATTAAGAGTTCATGTTTACAGAGCTCAGAATTGGTGTCTAAAGCCTTTGAATCACGAGAATAGTTTTTGTGTTTACAATTTAGGAGGATTGGCTTTGTCGTTTTTTTTTGTGAATCTGTTAAAATGGTGGCGTTTCCAGTTAACAGGTCTAAGCAAACTGTCTAATTGTGGTAAAACTATTAAAATACACAATGAGAGTTCCCCGAAATGATTAAGAACATGTAATAAACATCTCAAGTACACGTAAAAAGATTCTAACTACCTTTCCTGTCGAATTCAATCACGGAGGTTTCCAGTGGAAAGCTGTGAAATGACGAAAATACTGGTAATGTTTACAAGTCCGGGTACTTCTGGAGGCGTTTTCACGGGACTGTGCTTTCAAATATTAAGAGTTCATGTTTACAGAGCTCAGAATTGGTGTCTAAAGCCTTTGAATCACGAGAATAGTTTTTATGTTTACAATTTAGGAGGATTGGCTTTGGCGTTTTTTTTGTGTGAATCAGTTAAAATGGTGGCGGTTCCAGTAAACAGTTCTAAGCAAACTGTCTAATTGTGGTAAAACTATTAAAATACACAATGAGAGTTCCGAGAAATGATTAAGAACGTGTAATAAACACCTCAAGTACACGTAAATAGATTCTTACTACCTTTACTGTTGAATTCAATCACGGAGGTTTCGAGTGGAAAGCTGTGAAATGACGAAAATACTGGTAATGTTTACAAGTCCGGGTACTTCGGGTGGCGTTTTCACGGGACTTTGCTTTCAATTATTACGAGTTCATGTTTACAGAGCTCAGAATTGGTGTCTAAAGCCTTGGAATGACGAGAATAGTTTTTATATTTACAATTTTGGAGGATTGGCTTTGGCTTTTTTTGTGTGAATCAGTTATAATGGTGGCGGTTCCAGTAAATACTTCTAAGCAAACTGTCTAATTGTGGTAAAACTGTTAAAATACACAATGAGAGTTCCCAGAAATGATTAAGAACGTGTAATAAACATCTCATGTACACGTAAATAGATTCTTATTACATTTACTGTCGAATTCAATCACGGAGGTTTCCAGTGGAAAGCTGTGAAATGACGAAAATACTGGTAATGTTTACAAGTACGGGTACTTCTGGTGGCGTTTTCACGGGACTGTGCTTTCAAATATTAAGAGTTCATGTTTACAGAGCTCAGAATTGGTGTCTAAAGCCTTTGAATCACGAGAATAGTTTTTGTGTTTACAATTTAGGAGGATTGGCTTTGTCGTTTTTTTTGTGTGAATCAGTTAAAATGGTGGCGTTTCCAGTTAACAGGTCTAAGCAAACTGTCTAATTGTGGTAAAACTATTAAAATACACAATGAGAGTTCCCCGAAATGATTAAGAACGTGTAATAAACATCTCAAGTACACGTAAATAGATTCTTACTACATTTACTGTCGAATTCAATCACGGAGGTTTCGAGTGGAAAGCTGTGAAATGACGAAAATACTGGTAATGTTTACAAGTACGGGTACTTCTGGTGGCGTTTTCACGGGACTGTGCTTTCAATTATTACGAGTTCATGTTTATAGAGCTCAGAATTGGTGTCTAAAGCCTTGGAATGACGAGAATAGTTTTTATGTTTACAATTTAGGAGGATTTGCTTTGTCGTTTCTTTGTGTTAATCAGTTAAAATGGTGGCGGTTCCAGTAAACCCTTCTAAGCAAACTGTCTAATTGTGGTAAAACTGTTAAAATAAACAATGATAGTTCCCAGAAATGATTAAGAACGTGTAATAAACATCTCAAGTACACGTAAATAGATTTTTACTACATTTACTGTCGAATTCAATCACGGAGGTTTCCAGTGGAAAGCTGTGAAATGACGAAAATACTGGTAATATTGACAATTCCAGATACTTCGAGTGGATTTTCACGGTACTGTGCTTTCAAATATTAAGAGTTCATGTTTACAGAGCTCAGAATTGGTGTCTAAAGCCTTGGAATGAGGATAATATTGTTTATGTTTACAAATTAGGAGGATTGGCTTCGGCGCTTTTTTGTGTGTATCATTTAAAATGGTGACGGTTCCAGGAAATACTTCTAAGCAAACTGTCCAATTGTGGTAAAACTGTTAAAATACACAATGAGAGTTCCCAGAAATGATTAAGAACGTTTAATAAACACCTCAAGTACACGTAAATAGATTCTAACTACCTTTCCTGTCGAATTCAATCACGGAGGTTTCCAGTGGAAAGCTGTGAAATGACGAAAATACTGGTAATGTTTACAAGTCCGGGTACTGCGGATGGCATTTTCACGGGACTGCGCTTTCAATTATTACGAGTTCATGTTTACAGAGCTCAGAATTGGTGTCTAAAGCTTTGGAATGACGAGAATAGTTTTTATATTTACAATTTAGGAGGATTGGCTTTGGCTTTTTTTTGTGTTAATCAGTTAAAATGGTGGCGGTTCCAGTAAATACTTCTAAGCAAACTGTCTAATTGTGGTAAAACTGTTAAAATACACAATGAGAGTTCCCAGAAATGATTAAGAACGTGTAATAAACATCTCACGTACACGTAAATAGATTCTTATTACATTTACTGTCGAATTCAATCACGGAGGTTTCCAGTGGAAAGCTGTGAAATGACGAAAATACTGGTAATGTTTACAAGTACGGGTACTTCTGGTGGCGTTTTCACGGGACTGTGCTTTCAAATATTAAGAGTTCATGTTTACAGAGCTCAGAATTGGTGTCTAAAGCCTTTGAATCACGAGAATAGTTTTTGTGTTTACAATTTAGGAGGATTGGCTTTGTCGTTTTTTTTGTGTGAATCAGTTAAAATGGTGGCGTTTCCAGTTAACAGGTCTAAGCAAACTGTCTAATTGTGGTAAAACTATTAAAATACACAATGAGAGTTCCCCGAAATGATTAAGAACGTGTAATAAACATCTCACGTACACGTAAATAGATTCTTACTACATTTACTGTCGAATTCAATCACGGAGGTTTCGAGTGGAAAGCTGTGAAATGACGAAAATACTGGTAATGTTTACAAGTCCGGGTACTTCTGGAGGCGTTTTCACGGGACTGTGCTTTCAAATATTAAGAGTTCATGTTTACAGAGCTCAGAATTGGTGTCTAAAGCCTTTGAATCACGAGAATAGTTTTTGTGTTTACAATTTAGGAGGATTGGCTTTGTCGTTTTTTTTGTGTGAATCTGTTAAAATGGTGGCGTTTCCAGTTAACAGGTCTAAGCAAACTGTCTAATTGTGGTAAAACTATTAAAATACACAATGAGAGTTCCCCGAAATGATTAAGAACATGTAATAAACATCTCAAGTACACGTAAATAGATTCTAACTACCTTTCCTGTCGAATTCAATCACGGAGGTTTCCAGTGGAAAGCTGTGAAATGACGAAAATACTGGTAATGTTTACAAGTCCGGGTACTTCTGGAGGCGTTTTCACGGGACTGTGCTTTCAAATATTAAGAGTTCATGTTTACAGAGCTCAGAATTGGTGTCTAAAGCCTTTGAATCACGAGAATAGTTTTTATGTTTACAATTTAGGAGGATTGGGTTTGGCGTTTTTTTTGTGTGAATCAGTTAAAATGGTGGCGGTTCCAGTAAACAGTTCTAAGCAAACTGTCTAATTGTGGTAAAACTATTAAAATACACAATGAGAGTTCCGAGAAATGATTAAGAACGTGTAATAAACACCTCAAGTACACGTAAATAGATTCTTACTACCTTTACTGTTGAATTCAATCACGGAGGTTTCGAGTGGAAAGCTGTGAAATGACGAAAATACTGGTAATGTTTACAAGTCCGGGTACTTCGGGTGGCGTTTTCACGGGACTTTGCTTTCAATTATTACGAGTTCATGTTTACAGAGCTCAGAATTGGTGTCTAAAGCCTTGGAATGACGAGAATAGTTTTTATATTTACAATTTTGGAGGATTGGCTTTGGCTTTTTTTGTGTGAATCAGTTATAATGGTGGCGGTTCCAGTAAATACTTCTAAGCAAACTGTCTAATTGTGGTAAAACTGTTAAAATACACAATGAGAGTTCCCAGAAATGATTAAGAACGTGTAATAAACATCTCAAGTACACGTAAATAGATTTTTACTACATTTACTGTCGAATTCAATCACGGAGGTTTCCAGTGGAAAGCTGTGAAATGACGAAAATACTGGTAATATTGACAATTCCGGATACTTCGAGTGGATTTTCACGGTACTGTGCTTTCAAATATTAAGAGTTCATGTTTACAGAGCTCAGAATTGGTGTCTAAAGCCTTGGAATGAGGATAATATTGTTTATGTTTACAAATTAGGAGGATTGGCTTCGGCGCTTTTTTGTGTGTATCATTTAAAATGGTGACGGTTCCAGGAAATACTTCTAAGCAAACTGTCCAATTGTGGTAAAACTGTTAAAATACACAATGAGAGTTCCCAGAAATGATTAAGAACGTTTAATAAACACCTCAAGTACACGTAAATAGATTCTAACTACCTTTCCTGTCGAATTCAATCACGGAGGTTTCCAGTGGAAAGCTGTGAAATGACGAAAATACTGGTAATGTTTACAAGTCCGGGTACTGCGGATGGCATTTTCACGGGACTGCGCTTTCAATTATTACGAGTTCATGTTTACAGAGCTCAGAATTGGTGTCTAAAGCTTTGGAATGACGAGAATAGTTTTTATATTTACAATTTAGGAGGATTGGCTTTGGCTTTTTTTTGTGTTAATCAGTTAAAATGGTGGCGGTTCCAGTTAACAGGTCTAAGCAAACTGTCTAATTGTGGTAAAACTGTTAAAATAAACAATGATAGTTCCCAGAAATGATTAAGAACGTGTAATAAACATCTCAAGTACACGTAAATAGATTTTTACTACATTTACTGTCGAATTCAATCACGGAGGTTTCCAGTGGAAAGCTGTGAAATGACGAAAATACTGGTAATATTGACAATTCCGGATACTTCGAGTGGATTTTCACGGTACTGTGCTTTCAAATATTAAGAGTTCATGTTTACAGAGCTCAGAATTGGTGTCTAAAGCCTTGGAATGAGGATAATATTGTTTATGTTTACAAATTAGGAGGATTGGCTTCGGCGCTTTTTTGTGTGTATCATTTAAAATGGTGACGGTTCCAGGAAATACTTCTAAGCAAACTGTCCAATTGTGGTAAAACTGTTAAAATACACAATGAGAGTTCCCAGAAATGATTAAGAACGTTTAATAAACACCTCAAGTACACGTAAATAGATTCTAACTACCTTTCCTGTCGAATTCAATCACGGAGGTTTCCAGTGGAAAGCTGTGAAATGACGAAAATACTGGTAATGTTTACAAGTCCGGGTACTTCTGGAGGCGTTTTCACGGGACTGTGCTTTCAAATATTAAGAGTTCATGTTTACAGAGCTCAGAATTGGTGTCTAAAGCCTTTGAATCACGAGAATAGTTTTTATGTTTACAATTTAGGAGGATTGGCTTTGGCGTTTTTTTTGTGTGAATCAGTTAAAATGGTGGCGGTTCCAGTAAACAGTTCTAAGCAAACTGTCTAATTGTGGTAAAACTATTAAAATACACAATGAGAGTTCCGAGAAATGATTAAGAACGTGTAATAAACACCTCAAGTACACGTAAATAGATTCTTACTACCTTTACTGTTGAATTCAATCACGGAGGTTTCGAGTGGAAAGCTGTGAAATGACGAAAATACTGGTAATGTTTACAAGTCCGGGTACTTCGGGTGGCGTTTTCACGGGACTTTGCTTTCAATTATTACGAGTTCATGTTTACAGAGCTCAGAATTGGTGTCTAAAGCCTTGGAATGACGAGAATAGTTTTTATATTTACAATTTTGGAGGATTGGCTTTGGCTTTTTTTGTGTGAATCAGTTATAATGGTGGCGGTTCCAGTAAATACTTCTAAGCAAACTGTCTAATTGTGGTAAAACTGTTAAAATACACAATGAGAGTTCCCAGAAATGATTAAGAACGTGTAATAAACATCTCAAGTACACGTAAATAGATTCTTACTACATTTACTGTCGAATTCAATCACGGAGGTTTCGAGTGGAAAGCTGTGAAATGACGAAAATACTGGTAATGTTTACAAGTCCGGGTACTTCTGGAGGCGTTTTCACGGGACTGTGCTTTCAAATATTAAGAGTTCATGTTTACAGAGCTCAGAATTGGTGTCTAAAGCCTTTGAATCACGAGAATAGTTTTTGTGTTTACAATTTAGGAGGATTGGCTTTGTCGTTTTTTTTGTGTGAATCAGTTAAAATGGTGGCGTTTCCAGTTAACAGGTCTAAGCAAACTGTCTAATTGTGGTAAAACTATTAAAATACACAATGAGAGTTCCCCGAAATGATTAAGAACGTGTAATAAACATCTCAAGTACACGTAAATAGACTCTTACTACATTTACTGTCGAATTCAATCACGGAGGTTTCCAGTGGAAAGCTGTGAAATGACGAAAATACTGGTAATGTTTACAAGTCCGGGTACTTCTGGAGGCGTTTTCACGGGACTGTGCTTTCAAATATTAAGAGTTCATGTTTACAGAGCTCAGAATTGGTGTCTAAAGCCTTTGAATCACGAGAATAGTTTTTATGTTTACAATTTAGGAGGATTGGCTTTGGCGTTTTTTTTGTGTGAATCAGTTAAAATGGTGGCGGTTCCAGTAAACAGTTCTAAGCAAACTGTCTAATTGTGGTAAAACTATTAAAATACACAATGAGAGTTCCGAGAAATGATTAAGAACGTGTAATAAACACCTCAAGTACACGTAAATAGATTCTTACTACCTTTACTGTTGAATTCAATCACGGAGGTTTCGAGTGGAAAGCTGTGAAATGACGAAAATACTGGTAATGTTTACAAGTCCGGGTACTTCGGGTGGCGTTTTCACGGGACTTTGCTTTCAATTATTACGAGTTCATGTTTACAGAGCTCAGAATTGGTGTCTAAAGCCTTGGAATGACGAGAATAGTTTTTATATTTACAATTTTGGAGGATTGGCTTTGGCTTTTTTTGTGTGAATCAGTTAAAATGGTGGCGGTTCCAGTAAACACTTCTAAGCAAACTGTCTAATTGTGGTAAAACTGTGAAAATACACAATGATAGTTCCCAGAAATGATTAAGAACGTGTAATAAACACCTCAAGTACACGTAAATAGATTCTTACTACATTTACTGTCGAATTCAACACGGAGGTTTCGAATGGAAAGCTGTGAAATGACGAAAATACTGGTAATGTTTACAAGTACGGGTACTTCTGGTGGCGTTTTCACGAGACTGTGCTTTCAAATATTAAGAGTTCATGTTTACAGAGCTCAGAATAGGTGTCTAAAGCCTTGGAATGAGGATAATATTGTTTATGTTTACAATTTAGGAGGATTGGCTTCGGCGCTTTTTTGTGTGTATCATTTAAATGGTGACGGTTCCAGGAAATACTTCTAAGCAAACTGTCCAATTGTGGTAAAACTGTTAAAATACACAATGAGAGTTCCCAGAAATGATTAAGAACGTTTAATAAACACCTCAAGTACACGTAAATAGATTCTAACTACCTTTCCTGTCGAATTCAATCACGGAGGTTTCCAGTGGAAAGCTGTGAAATGACGAAAATACTGGTAATGTTTACAAGTCCGGGTACTGCGGATGGCATTATCACGGGACTGCGCTTTCAATTATTACGAGTTCATGTTTACAGAGCTCAGAATTGGTGTCTAAAGCTTTGGAATGACGAGAATAGTTTTTATGTTTACAATTTAGGAGGATTGGCTTTGGCTTTTTTTTGTGTTAATCAGTTAAAATGGTGGCGGTTCCAGTAAATACTTCTAAGCAAACTGTCTAATTGTGGTAAAACTGTTAAAATACACAATGAGAGTTCCCAGAAATGATTAAGAACGTGTAATAAACATCTCATGTACACGTAAATAGATTCTTATTACATTTACTGTCGAATTCAATCACGGAGGTTTCCAGTGGAAAGCTGTGAAATGACGAAAATACTGGTAATGTTTACAAGTACGGGTACTTCTGGTGGCGTTTTCACGGGACTGTGCTTTCAAATATTAAGAGTTCATGTTTACAGAGCTCAGAATTGGTGTCTAAAGCCTTTGAATCACGAGAATAGTTTTTGTGTTTACAATTTAGGAGGATTGGCTTTGTCGTTTTTTTTGTGTGAATCAGTTAAAATGGTGGCGTTTCCAGTTAACAGGTCTAAGCAAACTGTCTAATTGTGGTAAAACTATTAAAATACACAATGAGAGTTCCCCGAAATGATTAAGAACGTGTAATAAACATCTCAAGTACACGTAAATAGATTCTTACTACATTTACTGTCGAATTCAATCACGGAGGTTTCGAGTGGAAAGCTGTGAAATGACGAAAATACTGGTAATGTTTACAAGTACGGGTACTTCTGGTGGCGTTTTCACGGGACTGTGCTTTCAATTATTACGAGTTCATGTTTATAGAGCTCAGAATTGGTGTCTAAAGCCTTGGAATGACGAGAATAGTTTTTATGTTTACAATTTAGGAGGATTTGCTTTGTCGTTTCTTTGTGTTAATCAGTTAAAATGGTGGCGGTTCCAGTAAACCCTTCTAAGCAAACTGTCTAATTGTGGTAAAACTGTTAAAATAAACAATGATAGTTCCCAGAAATGATTAAGAACGTGTAATAAACATCTCAAGTACACGTACATAGATTTTTACTACATTTACTGTCGAATTCAATCACGGAGGTTTCCAGTGGAAAGCTGTGAAATGACGAAAATACTGGTAATATTGACAATTCCGGATACTTCGAGTGGATTTTCACGGTACTGTGCTTTCAAATATTAAGAGTTCATGTTTACAGAGCTCAGAATTGGTGTCTAAAGCCTTGGAATGAGGATAATATTGTTTATGTTTACAAATTAGGAGGATTGGCTTCGGCGCTTTTTTGTGTGTATCATTTAAAATGGTGACGGTTCCAGGAAATACTTCTAAGCAAACTGTCCAATTGTGGTAAAACTGTTAAAATACACAATGAGAGTTCCCAGAAATGATTAAGAACGTTTAATAAACACCTCAAGTACACGTAAATAGATTCTAACTACCTTTCCTGTCGAATTCAATCACGGAGGTTTCCAGTGGAAAGCTGTGAAATGACGAAAATACTGGTAATGTTTACAAGTCCGGGTACTGCGGATGGCATTTTCACGGGACTGCGCTTTCAATTATTACGAGTTCATGTTTACAGAGCTCAGAATTGGTGTCTAAAGCTTTGGAATGACGAGAATAGTTTTTATATTTACAATTTAGGAGGATTGGCTTTGGCTTTTTTTTGTGTTAATCAGTTAAAATGGTGGCGGTTCCAGTAAATACTTCTAAGCAAACTGTCTAATTGTGGTAAAACTGTTAAAATACACAATGAGAGTTCCCAGAAATGATTAAGAACGTGTAATAAACATCTCACGTACACGTAAATAGATTCTTATTACATTTACTGTCGAATTCAATCACGGAGGTTTCCAGTGGAAAGCTGTGAAATGACGAAAATACTGGTAATGTTTACAAGTACGGGTACTTCTGGTGGCGTTTTCACGGGACTGTGCTTTCAAATATTAAGAGTTCATGTTTACAGAGCTCAGAATTGGTGTCTAAAGCCTTTGAATCACGAGAATAGTTTTTGTGTTTACAATTTAGGAGGATTGGCTTTGTCGTTTTTTTTGTGTGAATCAGTTAAAATGGTGGCGTTTCCAGTTAACAGGTCTAAGCAAACTGTCTAATTGTGGTAAAACTATTAAAATACACAATGAGAGTTCCCCGAAATGATTAAGAACGTGTAATAAACACCTCAAGTACACGTAAATAGATTCTTACTACCTTTACTGTTGAATTCAATCACGGAGGTTTCGAGTGGAAAGCTGTGAAATGACGAAAATACTGGTAATGTTTACAAGTCCGGGTACTTCGGGTGGCGTTTTCACGGGACTTTGCTTTCAATTATTACGAGTTCATGTTTACAGAGCTCAGAATTGGTGTCTAAAGCCTTGGAATGACGAGAATAGTTTTTATATTTACAATTTTGGAGGATTGGCTTTGGCTTTTTTTGTGTGAATCAGTTATAATGGTGGCGGTTCCAGTAAATACTTCTAAGCAAACTGTCTAATTGTGGTAAAACTGTTAAAATACACAATGAGAGTTCCCAGAAATGATTAAGAACGTGTAATAAACATCTCAAGTACACGTAAATAGATTCTTACTACATTTACTGTCGAATTCAATCACGGAGGTTTCGAGTGGAAAGCTGTGAAATGACGAAAATACTGGTAATGTTTACAAGTACGGGTACTTCTGGTGGCGTTTTCACGGGACTGTGCTTTCAAATATTAAGAGTTCATGTTTACAGAGCTCAGAATTGGTGTCTAAAGCCTTTGAATCACGAGAATAGTTTTTGTGTTTACAATTTAGGAGGATTGGCTTTGTCGTTTTTTTTGTGCGAATCAGTTAAAATGGTGGCGTTTCCAGTTAACAGGTCTAAGCAAACTGTCTAATTGTGGTAAAACTATTAAAATACACAATGAGAGTTCCCCGAAATGATTAAGAACGTGTAATAAACATCTCAAGTACACGTAAATAGATTCTTACTACATTTACTGTCGAATTCAATCACGGAGGTTTCGAGTGGAAAGCTGTGAAATGACGAAAATACTGGTAATGTTTACAAGTCCGGGTACTTCTGGAGGCGTTTTCACGGGACTGTGCTTTCAAATATTAAGAGTTCATGTTTACAGAGCTCAGAATTGGTGTCTAAAGCCTTTGAATCACGAGAATAGTTTTTGTGTTTACAATTTAGGAGGATTGGCTTTGTCGTTTTTTTTGTGTGAATCAGTTAAAATGGTGGCGTTTCCAGTTAACAGGTCTAAGCAAACTGTCTAATTGTGGTAAAACTATTAAAATACACAATGAGAGTTCCCCGAAATGATTAAGAACGTGTAATAAACATCTCAAGTACACGTAAATAGACTCTTACTACATTTACTGTCGAATTCAATCACGGAGGTTTCCAGTGGAAAGCTGTGAAATGACGAAAATACTGGTAATGTTTACAAGTCCGGGTACTTCTGGAGGCGTTTTCACGGGACTGTGCTTTCAAATATTAAGAGTTCATGTTTACAGAGCTCAGAATTGGTGTCTAAAGCCTTTGAATCACGAGAATAGTTTTTATGTTTACAATTTAGGAGGATTGGCTTTGGCGTTTTTTTTGTGTGAATCAGTTAAAATGGTGGCGGTTCCAGTAAACAGTTCTAAGCAAACTGTCTAATTGTGGTAAAACTATTAAAATACACAATGAGAGTTCCGAGAAATGATTAAGAACGTGTAATAAACACCTCAAGTACACGTAAATAGATTCTTACTACCTTTACTGTTGAATTCAATCACGGAGGTTTCGAGTGGAAAGCTGTGAAATGACGAAAATACTGGTAATGTTTACAAGTCCGGGTACTTCGGGTGGCGTTTTCACGGGACTTTGCTTTCAATTATTACGAGTTCATGTTTACAGAGCTCAGAATTGGTGTCTAAAGCCTTGGAATGACGAGAATAGTTTTTATATTTACAATTTTGGAGGATTGGCTTTGGCTTTTTTTGTGTGAATCAGTTAAAATGGTGGCGGTTCCAGTAAACACTTCTAAGCAAACTGTCTAATTGTGGTAAAACTGTGAAAATACACAATGATAGTTCCCAGAAATGATTAAGAACGTGTAATAAACACCTCAAGTACACGTAAATAGATTCTTACTACATTTACTGTCGAATTCAACACGGAGGTTTCGAATGGAAAGCTGTGAAATGACGAAAATACTGGTAATGTTTACAAGTACGGGTACTTCTGGTGGCGTTTTCACGATACTGTGCTTTCAAATATTAAGAGTTCATGTTTACAGAGCTCAGAATAGGTGTCTAAAGCCTTGAAATGAGGATAATATTGTTTATGTTTACAATTTAGGAGGATTGGCTTCGGCGCTTTTTTGTGTGTATCATTTAAATGGTGACGGTTCCAGGAAATACTTCTAAGCAAACTGTCCAATTGTGGTAAAACTGTTAAAATACACAATGAGAGTTCCCAGAAATGATTAAGAACGTTTAATAAACACCTCAAGTACACGTAAATAGATTCTAACTACCTTTCCTGTCGAATTCAATCACGGAGGTTTCCAGTGGAAAGCTGTGAAATGACGAAAATACTGGTAATGTTTACAAGTCCGGGTACTGCGGATGGCATTATCACGGGACTGCGCTTTCAATTATTACGAGTTCATGTTTACAGAGCTCAGAATTGGTGTCTAAAGCTTTGGAATGACGAGAATAGTTTTTATATTTACAATTTAGGAGGATTGGCTTTGGCTTTTTTTTGTGTTAATCAGTTAAAATGGTGGCGGTTCCAGTAAATACTTCTAAGCAAACTGTCTAATTGTGGTAAAACTGTTAAAATACACAATGAGAGTTCCCAGAAATGATTAAGAACGTGTAATAAACATCTCATGTACACGTAAATAGATTCTTATTACATTTACTGTCGAATTCAATCACGGAGGTTTCCAGTGGAAAGCTGTGAAATGACGAAAATACTGGTAATGTTTACAAGTACGGGTACTTCTGGTGGCGTTTTCACGGGACTGTGCTTTCAAATATTAAGAGTTCATGTTTACAGAGCTCAGAATTGGTGTCTAAAGCCTTTGAATCACGAGAATAGTTTTTGTGTTTACAATTTAGGAGGATTGGCTTTGTCGTTTTTTTTGTGTGAATCAGTTAAAATGGTGGCGTTTCCAGTTAACAGGTCTAAGCAAACTGTCTAATTGTGGTAAAACTATTAAAATACACAATGAGAGTTCCCCGAAATGATTAAGAACGTGTAATAAACATCTCAAGTACACGTAAATAGATTCTTACTACATTTACTGTCGAATTCAATCACGGAGGTTTCGAGTGGAAAGCTGTGAAATGACGAAAATACTGGTAATGTTTACAAGTCCGGGTACTTCTGGAGGCGTTTTCACGGGACTGTGCTTTCAAATATTAAGAGTTCATGTTTACAGAGCTCAGAATTGGTGTCTAAAGCCTTTGAATCACGAGAATAGTTTTTGTGTTTACAATTTAGGAGGATTGGCTTTGTCGTTTTTTTTGTGTGAATCTGTTAAAATGGTGGCGTTTCCAGTTAACAGGTCTAAGCAAACTGTCTAATTGTGGTAAAACTATTAAAATACACAATGATAGTTCCCAGAAATGATTAAGAACGTGTAATAAACACCTCAAGTACACGTAAATAGATTCTTACTACATTTACTGTCGAATTCAACACGGAGGTTTCGAATGGAAAGCTGTGAAATGACGAAAATACTGGTAATGTTTACAAGTACGGGTACTTCTGGTGGCGTTTTCACGATACTGTGCTTTCAAATATTAAGAGTTCATGTTTACAGAGCTCAGAATAGGTGTCTAAAGCCTTGGAATGAGGATAATATTGTTTATGTTTACAATTTAGGAGGATTGGCTTCGGCGCTTTTTTGTGTGTATCATTTAAAATGGTGACGGTTCCAGGAAATACTTCTAAGCAAACTGTCCAATTGTGGTAAAACTGTTAAAATACACAATGAGAGTTCCCAGAAATGATTAAGAACGTTTAATAAACACCTCAAGTACACGTAAATAGATTCTAACTACCTTTCCTGTCGAATTCAATCACGGAGGTTTCCAGTGGAAAGCTGTGAAATGACGAAAATACTGGTAATGTTTACAAGTCCGGGTACTGCGGATGGCATTTTCACGGGACTGCGCTTTCAATTATTACGAGTTCATGTTTACAGAGCTCAGAATTGGTGTCTAAAGCCTTGGAATGACGAGAATAGTTTTTATATTTACAATTTAGGAGGATTGGCTTTGGCTTTTTTTTGTGTTAATCAGTTAAAATGGTGGCGGTTCCAGTAAATACTTCTAAGCAAACTGTCTAATTGTGGTAAAACTGTTAAAATACACAATGAGAGTTCCCAGAAATGATTAAGAACGTGTAATAAACATCTCACGTACACGTAAATAGATTCTTATTACATTTACTGTCGAATTCAATCACGGAGGTTTCGAATGGAAAGCTGTGAAATGACGAAAATACTGGTAATGTTTACAAGTACGGGTACTTCTGGTGGCGTTTTCACGGGACTGTGCTTTCAAATATTAAGAGTTCATGTTTACAGAGCTCAGAATTGGTGTCTAAAGCCTTTGAATCACGAGAATAGTTTTTGTGTTTACAATTTAGGAGGATTGGCTTTGTCGTTTTTTTTGTGTGAATCAGTTAAAATGGTGGCGTTTCCAGTTAACAGGTCTAAGCAAACTGTCTAATTGTGGTAAAACTATTAAAATACACAATGAGAGTTCCCCGAAATGATTAAGAACGTGTAATAAACATCTCAAGTACACGTAAATAGATTCTAACTACCTTTCCTGTCGAATTCAATCACGGAGGTTTCGAGTGGAAAGCTGTGAAATGACGAAAATACTGGTAATGTTTACAAGTCCGGGTACTTCGGGTGGCGTTTTCACGGGACTGTGCTTTCAAATATTAAGAGTTCATGTTTACAGAGCTCAGAATTGGTGTCTAAAGCCTTGGAATGACGAGAATAGTTTTTGTGTTTACAATTTAGGAGGATTGGCTTTGTCGTTTTTTGTGTGAATCAGTTAAAATGGTGGCGGTTCCAGTAAATACTTCTAAGCAAACTGTGTAATTGTGGTAAAACTGTTAAAATACACAATGAGAGTTCCCAGAAATGATTAAGAACGTGTAATAAACATCTCAAGTACACGTAAATAGATTCTTACTACATTTACTGTCGAATTCAATCACGGAGGTTTTGAGTGGAAAGCTGTGAAATGACGAAAATACTGGTAATGTTTACAAGTACGGGTACTTCTGGTGGCGTTTTCACGGGACTGTGCTTTCAAATATTAAGAGTTCATGTTTACAGAGCTCAGAATTGGTGTCTAAAGCCTTTGAATCACGAGAATAGTTTTTGTGTTTACAATTTAGGAGGATTGGCTTTGTCGTTTTTTTTGTGTGAATCAGTTAAAATGGTGGCGTTTCCAGTTAACAGTTCTAAGCAAACTGTCTAATTGTGGTAAAACTATTAAAATACACAATGAGAGTTCCCAGAAATGATTAAGAACGTGTAATAAACATCTCAAGTACACGTGAATAGATTCTTACTACATTTACTGTCGAATTCAATCACGAGGTTTCCCGTGGAAAGCTGTGAAATGACGAAAATACTGGTAATGTTTACAAGTACGGGTACTTCTGGTGGCGTTTTCACGGGACTGTGCTTTCAATTATTACGAGTTCATGTTTATAGAGCTCAGAATTGGTGTCTAAAGCCTTGGAATGACGAGAATAGTTTTTATGTTTACAATTTAGGAGGATTGGCTTTGTCGTTTTTTTTGTGTGAATCTGTTAAAATGGTGGCGTTTCCAGTTAACAGGTCTAAGCAAACTGTCTAATTGTGGTAAAACTATTAAAATACACAATGATAGTTCCCAGAAATGATTAAGAACGTGTAATAAACACCTCAAGTACACGTAAATAGATTCTTACTACATTTACTGTCGAATTCAACACGGAGGTTTCGAATGGAAAGCTGTGAAATGACGAAAATACTGGTAATGTTTACAAGTACGGGTACTTCTGGTGGCGTTTTCACGATACTGTGCTTTCAAATATTAAGAGTTCATGTTTACAGAGCTCAGAATAGGTGTCTAAAGCCTTGGAATGAGGATAATATTGTTTATGTTTACAATTTAGGAGGATTGGCTTCGGCGCTTTTTTGTGTGTATCATTTAAAATGGTGACGGTTCCAGGAAATACTTCTAAGCAAACTGTCCAATTGTGGTAAAACTGTTAAAATACACAATGAGAGTTCCCAGAAATGATTAAGAACGTTTAATAAACACCTCAAGTACACGTAAATAGATTCTAACTACCTTTCCTGTCGAATTCAATCACGGAGGTTTCCAGTGGAAAGCTGTGAAATGACGAAAATACTGGTAATGTTTACAAGTCCGGGTACTGCGGATGGCATTTTCACGGGACTGCGCTTTCAATTATTACGAGTTCATGTTTACAGAGCTCAGAATTGGTGTCTAAAGCCTTGGAATGACGAGAATAGTTTTTATATTTACAATTTAGGAGGATTGGCTTTGGCTTTTTTTTGTGTTAATCAGTTAAAATGGTGGCGGTTCCAGTAAATACTTCTAAGCAAACTGTCTAATTGTGGTAAAACTGTTAAAATACACAATGAGAGTTCCCAGAAATGATTAAGAACGTGTAATAAACATCTCACATACACGTAAATAGATTCTTATTACATTTACTGTCGAATTCAATCACGGAGGTTTCGAATGGAAAGCTGTGAAATGACGAAAATACTGGTAATGTTTACAAGTACGGGTACTTCTGGTGGCGTTTTCACGGGACTGTGCTTTCAAATATTAAGAGTTCATGTTTACAGAGCTCAGAATTGGTGTCTAAAGCCTTTGAATCACGAGAATAGTTTTTGTGTTTACAATTTAGGAGGATTGGCTTTGTCGTTTTTTTTGTGTGAATCAGTTAAAATGGTGGCGTTTCCAGTTAACAGGTCTAAGCAAACTGTCTAATTGTGGTAAAACTATTAAAATACACAATGAGAGTTCCCCGAAATGATTAAGAACGTGTAATAAACATCTCAAGTACACGTAAATAGATTCTAACTACCTTTCCTGTCGAATTCAATCACGGAGGTTTCGAGTGGAAAGCTGTGAAATGACGAAAATACTGGTAATGTTTACAAGTCCGGGTACTTCGGGTGGCGTTTTCACGGGGCTGTGCTTTCAAATATTAAGAGTTCATGTTTACAGAGCTCAGAATTGGTGTCTAAAGCCTTGGAATGACGAGAATAGTTTTTGTGTTTACAATTTAGGAGGATTGGCTTTGTCGTTTTTTGTGTGAATCAGTTAAAATGGTGGCGGTTCCAGTAAATACTTCTAAGCAAACTGTGTAATTGTGGTAAAACTGTTAAAATACACAATGAGAGTTCCCAGAAATGATTAAGAACGTGTAATAAACATCTCAAGTACACGTAAATAGATTCTTACTACATTTACTGTCGAATTCAATCACGGAGGTTTTGAGTGGAAAGCTGTGAAATGACGAAAATACTGGTAATGTTTACAAGTACGGGTACTTCTGGTGGCGTTTTCACGGGACTGTGCTTTCAAATATTAAGAGTTCATGTTTACAGAGCTCAGAATTGGTGTCTAAAGCCTTTGAATCACGAGAATAGTTTTTGTGTTTACAATTTAGGAGGATTGGCTTTGTCGTTTTTTTTGTGTGAATCAGTTAAAATGGTGGCGTTTCCAGTTAACAGTTCTAAGCAAACTGTCTAATTGTGGTAAAACTATTAAAATACACAATGAGAGTTCCCAGAAATGATTAAGAACGTGTAATAAACATCTCAAGTACACGTGAATAGATTCTTACTACATTTACTGTCGAATTCAATCACGAGGTTTCCCGTGGAAAGCTGTGAAATGACGAAAATACTGGTAATGTTTACAAGTACGGGTACTTCTGGTGGCGTTTTCACGGGACTGTGCTTTCAATTATTACGAGTTCATGTTTATAGAGCTCAGAATTGGTGTCTAAAGCCTTGGAATGACGAGAATAGTTTTTATGTTTACAATTTAGGAGGATTTGCTTTGTCGTTTCTTTGTGTTAATCAGTTAAAATGGTGGCGGTTCCAGTAAACCCTTCTAAGCAAACTGTCTAATTGTGGTAAAACTGTTAAAATACACAATGATAGTTCCCAGAAATGATTAAGAACGTGTAATAAACATCTCAAGTACACGTAAATAGATTTTTACTACATTTACTGTCGAATTCAATCACGGAGGTTTCCAGTGGAAAGCTGTGAAATGACGAAAATACTGGTAACATTGACAATTCCGGATACTTCGGGTGGATTTTCACGGTACTGTGCTTTCAAATATTAAGAGTTCATGTTTACAGAGCTCAGAATTGGTGTCTAAAGCCTTGGAATGAGGATAATATTGTTTATGTTTATAATTTAGGAGGATTGGCTTCGGCGCTTTTTTGTGTGTATCATTTAAAATGGTGACGGTTCCAGGAAATACTTCTAAGCAAACTGTCCAATTGTGGTAAAACTGTTAAAATACACAATGAGAGTTCCCAGAAATGATTAAGAACGTTTAATAAACACCTCAAGTACACGTAAATAGATTCTTACTACATTTACTGTCGAATTCAATCACGGAGGTTTCGAGTGGAAAGCTGTGAAATGACGAAAATACTGGTAATGTTTACAAGTCCGGGTACTTCTGGAGGCGTTTTCACGGGACTGTGCTTTCAAATATTAAGAGTTCATGTTTACAGAGCTCAGAATTGGTGTCTAAAGCCTTTGAATCACGAGAATAGTTTTTGTGTTTACAATTTAGGAGGATTGGCTTTGTCGTTTTTTTTGTGTGAATCAGTTAAAATGGTGGCGTTTCCAGTTAACAGGTCTAAGCAAACTGTCTAATTGTGGTAAAACTATTAAAATACACAATGAGATTTCCCCGAAATGATTAAGAACGTGTAATAAACATCTCAAGTACACGTAAATAGACTCTTACTACATTTACTGTCGAATTCAATCACGGAGGTTTCCAGTGGAAAGCTGTGAAATGACGAAAATACTGGTAATGTTTACAAGTCCGGGTACTTCTGGAGGCGTTTTCACGGGACTGTGCTTTCAAATATTAAGAGTTCATGTTTACAGAGCTCAGAATTGGTGTCTAAAGCCTTTGAATCACGAGAATAGTTTTTATGTTTACAATTTAGGAGGATTGGCTTTGGCGTTTTTTTTGTGTGAATCAGTTAAAATGGTGGCGGTTCCAGTAAACAGTTCTAAGCAAACTGTCTAATTGTGGTAAAACTATTAAAATACACAATGAGAGTTCCGAGAAATGATTAAGAACGTGTAATAAACACCTCAAGTACACGTAAATAGATTCTTACTACCTTTACTGTTGAATTCAATCACGGAGGTTTCGAGTGGAAAGCTGTGAAATGACGAAAATACTGGTAATGTTTACAAGTCCGGGTACTTCGGGTGGCGTTTTCACGGGACTTTGCTTTCAATTATTACGAGTTCATGTTTACAGAGCTCAGAATTGGTGTCTAAAGCCTTGGAATGACGAGAATAGTTTTTATATTTACAATTTTGGAGGATTGGCTTTGGCTTTTTTTGTGTGAATCAGTTAAAATGGTGGCGGTTCCAGTAAACACTTCTAAGCAAACTGTCTAATTGTGGTAAAACTGTGAAAATACACAATGATAGTTCCCAGAAATGATTAAGAACGTGTAATAAACACCTCAAGTACACGTAAATAGATTCTTACTACATTTACTGTCGAATTCAACACGGAGGTTTCGAATGGAAAGCTGTGAAATGACGAAAATACTGGTAATGTTTACAAGTACGGGTACTTCTGGTGGCGTTTTCACGATACTGTGCTTTCAAATATTAAGAGTTCATGTTTACAGAGCTCAGAATAGGTGTCTAAAGCCTTGGAATGAGGATAATATTGTTTATGTTTACAATTTAGGAGGATTGGCTTCGGCGCTTTTTTGTGTGTATCATTTAAATGGTGACGGTTCCAGGAAATACTTCTAAGCAAACTGTCCAATTGTGGTAAAACTGTTAAAATACACAATGAGAGTTCCCAGAAATGATTAAGAACGTTTAATAAACACCTCAAGTACACGTAAATAGATTCTAACTACCTTTCCTGTCGAATTCAATCACGGAGGTTTCCAGTGGAAAGCTGTGAAATGACGAAAATACTGGTAATGTTTACAAGTCCGGGTACTGCGGATGGCATTATCACGGGACTGCGCTTTCAATTATTACGAGTTCATGTTTACAGAGCTCAGAATTGGTGTCTAAAGCTTTGGAATGACGAGAATAGTTTTTATGTTTACAATTTAGGAGGATTGGCTTTGGCTTTTTTTTGTGTTAATCAGTTAAAATGGTGGCGGTTCCAGTAAATACTTCTAAGCAAACTGTCTAATTGTGGTAAAACTATTAAAATACACAATGAGAGTTCCCAGAAATGATTAAGAACGTGTAATAAACATCTCATGTACACGTAAATAGATTCTTATTACATTTACTGTCGAATTCAATCACGGAGGTTTCCAGTGGAAAGCTGTGAAATGACGAAAATACTGGTAATGTTTACAAGTACGGGTACTTCTGGTGGCGTTTTCACGGGACTGTGCTTTCAAATATTAAGAGTTCATGTTTACAGAGCTCAGAATTGGTGTCTAAAGCATTTGAATCACGAGAATAGTTTTTGTGTTTACAATTTAGGAGGATTGGCTTTGTCGTTTTTTTTGTGTGAATCAGTTAAAATGGTGGCGTTTCCAGTTAACAGGTCTAAGCAAACTGTCTAATTGTGGTAAAACTATTGAAATACACAATGAGAGTTCCCCGAAATGATTAAGAACGTGTAATAAACATCTCAAGTACACGTAAATAGATTCTTACTACATTTACTGTCGAATTCAATCACGGAGGTTTCGAGTGGAAAGCTGTGAAATGACGAAAATACTGGTAATGTTTACAAGTACGGGTACTTCTGGTGGCGTTTTCACGGGACTGTGCTTTCAATTATTACGAGTTCATGTTTATAGAGCTCAGAATTGGTGTCTAAAGCCTTGGAATGACGAGAATAGTTTTTATGTTTACAATTTAGGAGGATTTGCTTTGTCGTTTCTTTGTGTTAATCAGTTAAAATGGTGGCGGTTCCAGTAAACCCTTCTAAGCAAACTGTCTAATTGTGGTAAAACTGTTAAAATAAACAATGATAGTTCCCAGAAATGATTAAGAACGTGTAATAAACATCTCAAGTACACGTAAATAGATTTTTACTACATTTACTGTCGAATTCAATCACGGAGGTTTCCAGTGGAAAGCTGTGAAATGACGAAAATACTGGTAATATTGACAATTCCGGATACTTCGAGTGGATTTTCACGGTACTGTGCTTTCAAATATTAAGAGTTCATGTTTACAGAGCTCAGAATTGGTGTCTAAAGCCTTGGAATGAGGATAATATTGTTTATGTTTACAAATTAGGAGGATTGGCTTCGGCGCTTTTTTGTGTGTATCATTTAAAATGGTGACGGTTCCAGGAAATACTTCTAAGCAAACTGTCCAATTGTGGTAAAACTGTTAAAATACACAATGAGAGTTCCCAGAAATGATTAAGAACGTGTAATAAACACCTCAAGTACACGTAAATAGATTCTAACTACCTTTCCTGTCGAATTCAATCACGGAGGTTTCCAGTGGAAAGCTGTGAAATGACGAAAATACTGGTAATGTTTACAAGTCCGGGTACTGCGGATGGCATTTTCACGGGACTGCGCTTTCAATTATTACGAGTTCATGTTTACAGAGCTCAGAATTGGTGTCTAAAGCTTTGGAATGACGAGAATAGTTTTTATATTTACAATTTAGGAGGATTGGCTTTGGCTTTTTTTTGTGTTAATCAGTTAAAATGGTGGCGGTTCCAGTAAATACTTCTAAGCAAACTGTCTAATTGTGGTAAAACTGTTAAAATACACAATGAGAGTTCCCAGAAATGATTAAGAACGTGTAATAAACATCTCACGTACACGTAAATAGATTCTTATTACATTTACTGTCGAATTCAATCACGGAGGTTTCCAGTGGAAAGCTGTGAAATGACGAAAATACTGGTAATGTTTACAAGTACGGGTACTTCTGGTGGCGTTTTCACGGGACTGTGCTTTCAAATATTAAGAGTTCATGTTTACAGAGCTCAGAATTGGTGTCTAAAGCCTTTGAATCACGAGAATAGTTTTTGTGTTTACAATTTAGGAGGATTGGCTTTGTCGTTTTTTTTGTGTGAATCAGTTAAAATGGTGGCGTTTCCAGTTAACAGGTCTAAGCAAACTGTCTAATTGTGGTAAAACTATTAAAATACACAATGAGAGTTCCCCGAAATGATTAAGAACGTGTAATAAACATCTCAAGTACACGTAAATAGATTCTTACTACATTTACTGTCGAATTCAATCACGGAGGTTTCGAGTGGAAAGCTGTGAAATGACGAAAATACTGGTAATGTTTACAAGTCCGGGTACTTCTGGAGGCGTTTTCACGGGACTGTGCTTTCAAATATTAAGAGTTCATGTTTACAGAGCTCAGAATTGGTGTCTAAAGCCTTTGAATCACGAGAATAGTTTTTGTGTTTACAATTTAGGAGGATTGGCTTTGTCGTTTTTTTTTGTGAATCTGTTAAAATGGTGGCGTTTCCAGTTAACAGGTCTAAGCAAACTGTCTAATTGTGGTAAAACTATTAAAATACACAATGAGAGTTCCCCGAAATGATTAAGAACATGTAATAAACATCTCAAGTACACGTAAATAGATTCTAACTACCTTTCCTGTCGAATTCAATCACGGAGGTTTCCAGTGGAAAGCTGTGAAATGACGAAAATACTGGTAATGTTTACAAGTCCGGGTACTTCTGGAGGCGTTTTCACGGGACTGTGCTTTCAAATATTAAGAGTTCATGTTTACAGAGCTCAGAATTGGTGTCTAAAGCCTTTGAATCACGAGAATAGTTTTTATGTTTACAATTTAGGAGGATTGGCTTTGGCGTTTTTTTTGTGTGAATCAGTTAAAATGGTGGCGGTTCCAGTAAACAGTTCTAAGCAAACTGTCTAATTGTGGTAAAACTATTAAAATACACAATGAGAGTTCCGAGAAATGATTAAGAACGTGTAATAAACACCTCAAGTACACGTAAATAGATTCTTACTACCTTTACTGTTGAATTCAATCACGGAGGTTTCGAGTGGAAAGCTGTGAAATGACGAAAATACTGGTAATGTTTACAAGTCCGGGTACTTCGGGTGGCGTTTTCACGGGACTTTGCTTTCAATTATTACGAGTTCATGTTTACAGAGCTCAGAATTGGTGTCTAAAGCCTTGGAATGACGAGAATAGTTTTTATATTTACAATTTTGGAGGATTGGCTTTGGCTTTTTTTGTGTGAATCAGTTATAATGGTGGCGGTTCCAGTAAATACTTCTAAGCAAACTGTCTAATTGTGGTAAAACTGTTAAAATACACAATGAGAGTTCCCAGAAATGATTAAGAACGTGTAATAAACATCTCATGTACACGTAAATAGATTCTTATTACATTTACTGTCGAATTCAATCACGGAGGTTTCCAGTGGAAAGCTGTGAAATGACGAAAATACTGGTAATGTTTACAAGTACGGGTACTTCTGGTGGCGTTTTCACGGGACTGTGCTTTCAAATATTAAGAGTTCATGTTTACAGAGCTCAGAATTGGTGTCTAAAGCCTTTGAATCACGAGAATAGTTTTTGTGTTTACAATTTAGGAGGATTGGCTTTGTCGTTTTTTTTGTGTGAATCAGTTAAAATGGTGGCGTTTCCAGTTAACAGGTCTAAGCAAACTGTCTAATTGTGGTAAAACTATTAAAATACACAATGAGAGTTCCCCGAAATGATTAAGAACGTGTAATAAACATCTCAAGTACACGTAAATAGATTCTTACTACATTTACTGTCGAATTCAATCACGGAGGTTTCGAGTGGAAAGCTGTGAAATGACGAAAATACTGGTAATGTTTACAAGTACGGGTACTTCTGGTGGCGTTTTCACGGGACTGTGCTTTCAATTATTACGAGTTCATGTTTATAGAGCTCAGAATTGGTGTCTAAAGCCTTGGAATGACGAGAATAGTTTTTATGTTTACAATTTAGGAGGATTTGCTTTGTCGTTTCTTTGTGTTAATCAGTTAAAATGGTGGCGGTTCCAGTAAACCCTTCTAAGCAAACTGTCTAATTGTGGTAAAACTGTTAAAATAAACAATGATAGTTCCCAGAAATGATTAAGAACGTGTAATAAACATCTCAAGTACACGTAAATAGATTTTTACTACATTTACTGTCGAATTCAATCACGGAGGTTTCCAGTGGAAAGCTGTGAAATGACGAAATTACTGGTAATATTGACAATTCCGGATACTTCGAGTGGATTTTCACGGTACTGTGCTTTCAAATATTAAGAGTTCATGTTTACAGAGCTCAGAATTGGTGTCTAAAGCCTTGGAATGAGGATAATATTGTTTATGTTTACAAATTAGGAGGATTGGCTTCGGCGCTTTTTTGTGTGTATCATTTAAAATGGTGACGGTTCCAGGAAATACTTCTAAGCAAACTGTCCAATTGTGGTAAAACTGTTAAAATACACAATGAGAGTTCCCAGAAATGATTAAGAACGTTTAATAAACACCTCAAGTACACGTAAATAGATTCTAACTACCTTTCCTGTCGAATTCAATCACGGAGGTTTCCAGTGGAAAGCTGTGAAATGACGAAAATACTGGTAATGTTTACAAGTCCGGGTACTGCGGATGGCATTTTCACGGGACTGCGCTTTCAATTATTACGAGTTCATGTTTACAGAGCTCAGAATTGGTGTCTAAAGCTTTGGAATGACGAGAATAGTTTTTATATTTACAATTTAGGAGGATTGGCTTTGGCTTTTTTTTGTGTTAATCAGTTAAAATGGTGGCGGTTCCAGTAAATACTTCTAAGCAAACTGTCTAATTGTGGTAAAACTGTTAAAATACACAATGAGAGTTCCCAGAAATGATTAAGAACGTGTAATAAACATCTCACGTACACGTAAATAGATTCTTATTACATTTACTGTCGAATTCAATCACGGAGGTTTCCAGTGGAAAGCTGTGAAATGACGAAAATACTGGTAATGTTTACAAGTACGGGTACTTCTGGTGGCGTTTTCACGGGACTGTGCTTTCAAATATTAAGAGTTCATGTTTACAGAGCTCAGAATTGGTGTCTAAAGCCTTTGAATCACGAGAATAGTTTTTGTGTTTACAATTTAGGAGGATTGGCTTTGTCGTTTTTTTTGTGTGAATCAGTTAAAATGGTGGCGTTTCCAGTTAACAGGTCTAAGCAAACTGTCTAATTGTGGTAAAACTATTAAAATACACAATGAGAGTTCCCCGAAATGATTAAGAACGTGTAATAAACATCTCAAGTACACGTAAATAGATTCTTACTACATTTACTGTCGAATTCAATCACGGAGGTTTCGAGTGGAAAGCTGTGAAATGACGAAAATACTGGTAATGTTTACAAGTCCGGGTACTTCTGGAGGCGTTTTCACGGGACTGTGCTTTCAAATATTAAGAGTTCATGTTTACAGAGCTCAGAATTGGTGTCTAAAGCCTTTGAATCACGAGAATAGTTTTTGTGTTTACAATTTAGGAGGATTGGCTTTGTCGTTTTTTTTGTGAATCTGTTAAAATGGTGGCGTTTCCAGTTAACAGGTCTAAGCAAACTGTCTAATTGTGGTAAAACTATTAAAATACACAATGAGAGTTCCCCGAAATGATTAAGAACATGTAATAAACATCTCAAGTACACGTAAATAGATTCTAACTACCTTTCCTGTCGAATTCAATCACGGAGGTTTCCAGTGGAAAGCTGTGAAATGACGAAAATACTGGTAATGTTTACAAGTCCGGGTACTTCTGGAGGCGTTTTCACGGGACTGTGCTTTCAAATATTAAGAGTTCATGTTTACAGAGCTCAGAATTGGTGTCTAAAGCCTTTGAATCACGAGAATAGTTTTTATGTTTACAATTTAGGAGGATTGGCTTTGGCGTTTTTTTTGTGCGAATCAGTTAAAATGGTGGCGGTTCCAGTAAACAGTTCTAAGCAAACTGTCTAATTGTGGTAAAACTATTAAAATACACAATGAGAGTTCCGAGAAATGATTAAGAACGTGTAATAAACACCTCAAGTACACGTAAATAGATTCTTACTACCTTTACTGTTGAATTCAATCACGGAGGTTTCGAGTGGAAAGCTGTGAAATGACGAAAATACTGGTAATGTTTACAAGTCCGGGTACTTCGGGTGGCGTTTTCACGGGACTTTGCTTTCAATTATTACGAGTTCATGTTTACAGAGCTCAGAATTGGTGTCTAAAGCCTTGGAATGACGAGAATAGTTTTTATATTTACAATTTTGGAGGATTGGCTTTGGCTTTTTTTGTGTGAATCAGTTATAATGGTGGCGGTTCCAGTAAATACTTCTAAGCAAACTGTCTAATTGTGGTAAAACTGTTAAAATACACAATGAGAGTTCCCAGAAATGATTAAGAACGTGTAATAAACATCTCAAGTACACGTAAATAGATTCTTACTACATTTACTGTCGAATTCAATCACGGAGGTTTTGAGTGGAAAGCTGTGAAATGACGAAAATACTGGTAATGTTTACAAGTACGGGTACTTCTGGTGGCGTTTTCACGGGACTGTGCTTTCAAATATTAAGAGTTCATGTTTACAGAGCTCAGAATTGGTGTCTAAAGCCTTTGAATCACGAGAATAGTTTTTGTGTTTACAATTTAGGAGGATTGGCTTTGTCGTTTTTTTTGTGCGAATCAGTTAAAATGGTGGCGTTTCCAGTTAACAGGTCTAAGCAAACTGTCTAATTGTGGTAAAACTATTAAAATACACAATGAGAGTTCCCCGAAATGATTAAGAACGTGTAATAAACATCTCAAGTACACGTAAATAGATTCTTACTACATTTACTGTCGAATTCAATCACGGAGGTTTCGAGTGGAAAGCTGTGAAATGACGAAAATACTGGTAATGTTTACAAGTCCGGGTACTTCTGGAGGCGTTTTCACGGGACTGTGCTTTCAAATATTAAGAGTTCATGTTTACAGAGCTCAGAATTGGTGTCTAAAGCCTTTGAATCACGAGAATAGTTTTTGTGTTTACAATTTAGGAGGATTGGCTTTGTCGTTTTTTTTGTGTGAATCAGTTAAAATGGTGGCGTTTCCAGTTAACAGGTCTAAGCAAACTGTCTAATTGTGGTAAAACTATTAAAATACACAATGAGAGTTCCCCGAAATGATTAAGAACGTGTAATAAACATCTCAAGTACACGTAAATAGACTCTTACTACATTTACTGTCGAATTCAATCACGGAGGTTTCCAGTGGAAAGCTGTGAAATGACGAAAATACTGGTAATGTTTACAAGTCCGGGTACTTCTGGAGGCGTTTTCACGGGACTGTGCTTTCAAATATTAAGAGTTCATGTTTACAGAGCTCAGAATTGGTGTCTAAAGCCTTTGAATCAGGAGAATAGTTTTTATGTTTACAATTTAGGAGGATTGGCTTTGGCGTTTTTTTTGTGCGAATCAGTTAAAATGGTGGCGGTTCCAGTAAACAGTTCTAAGCAAACTGTCTAATTGTGGTAAAACTATTAAAATACACAATGAGAGTTCCGAGAAATGATTAAGAACGTGTAATAAACACCTCAAGTACACGTAAATAGATTCTTACTACCTTTACTGTTGAATTCAATCACGGAGGTTTCGAGTGGAAAGCTGTGAAATGACGAAAATACTGGTAATGTTTACAAGTCCGGGTACTTCGGGTGGCGTTTTCACGGGACTTTGCTTTCAATTATTACGAGTTCATGTTTACAGAGCTCAGAATAGGTGTCTAAAGCCTTGGAATGAGGATAATATTGTTTATGTTTACAATTTAGGAGGATTGGCTTCGGCGCTTTTTTGTGTGTATCATTTAAATGGTGACGGTTCCAGGAAATACTTCTAAGCAAACTGTCCAATTGTGGTAAAACTGTTAAAATACACAATGAGAGTTCCCAGAAATGATTAAGAACGTTTAATAAACACCTCAAGTACACGTAAATAGATTCTAACTACCTTTCCTGTCGAATTCAATCACGGAGGTTTCCAGTGGAAAGCTGTGAAATGACGAAAATACTGGTAATGTTTACAAGTCCGGGTACTGCGGATGGCATTATCACGGGACTGCGCTTTCAATTATTACGAGTTCATGTTTACAGAGCTCAGAATTGGTGTCTAAAGCTTTGGAATGACGAGAATAGTTTTTATATTTACAATTTAGGAGGATTGGCTTTGGCTTTTTTTTGTGTTAATCAGTTAAAATGGTGGCGGTTCCAGTAAATACTTCTAAGCAAACTGTCTAATTGTGGTAAAACTGTTAAAATACACAATGAGAGTTCCCAGAAATGATTAAGAACGTGTAATAAACATCTCATGTACACGTAAATAGATTCTTATTACATTTACTGTCGAATTCAATCACGGAGGTTTCCAGTGGAAAGCTGTGAAATGACGAAAATACTGGTAATGTTTACAAGTACGGGTACTTCTGGTGGCGTTTTCACGGGACTGTGCTTTCAAATATTAAGAGTTCATGTTTACAGAGCTCAGAATTGGTGTCTAAAGCCTTTGAATCACGAGAATAGTTTTTGTGTTTACAATTTAGGAGGATTGGCTTTGTCGTTTTTTTTGTGTGAATCAGTTAAAATGGTGGCGTTTCCAGTTAACAGGTCTAAGCAAACTGTCTAATTGTGGTAAAACTATTAAAATACACAATGAGAGTTCCCCGAAATGATTAAGAACGTGTAATAAACATCTCAAGTACACGTAAATAGATTCTTACTACATTTACTGTCGAATTCAATCACGGAGGTTTCGAGTGGAAAGCTGTGAAATGACGAAAATACTGGTAATGTTTACAAGTCCGGGTACTTCTGGAGGCGTTTTCACGGGACTGTGCTTTCAAATATTAAGAGTTCATGTTTACAGAGCTCAGAATTGGTGTCTAAAGCCTTTGAATCACGAGAATAGTTTTTGTGTTTACAATTTAGGAGGATTGGCTTTGTCGTTTTTTTTGTGTGAATCTGTTAAAATGGTGGCGTTTCCAGTTAACAGGTCTAAGCAAACTGTCTAATTGTGGTAAAACTATTAAAATACACAATGATAGTTCCCAGAAATGATTAAGAACGTGTAATAAACACCTCAAGTACACGTAAATAGATTCTTACTACATTTACTGTCGAATTCAACACGGAGGTTTCGAATGGAAAGCTGTGAAATGACGAAAATACTGGTAATGTTTACAAGTACGGGTACTTCTGGTGGCGTTTTCACGATACTGTGCTTTCAAATATTAAGAGTTCATGTTTACAGAGCTCAGAATAGGTGTCTAAAGCCTTGGAATGAGGATAATATTGTTTATGTTTACAATTTAGGAGGATTGGCTTCGGCGCTTTTTTGTGTGTATCATTTAAAATGGTGACGGTTCCAGGAAATACTTCTAAGCAAACTGTCCAATTGTGGTAAAACTGTTAAAATACACAATGAGAGTTCCCAGAAATGATTAAGAACGTTTAATAAACACCTCAAGTACACGTAAATAGATTCTAACTACCTTTCCTGTCGAATTCAATCACGGAGGTTTCCAGTGGAAAGCTGTGAAATGACGAAAATACTGGTAATGTTTACAAGTCCGGGTACTGCGGATGGCATTTTCACTGGACTGCGCTTTCAATTATTACGAGTTCATGTTTACAGAGCTCAGAATTGGTGTCTAAAGCCTTGGAATGACGAGAATAGTTTTTATATTTACAATTTAGGAGGATTGGCTTTGGCTTTTTTTTGTGTTAATCAGTTAAAATGGTGGCGGTTCCAGTAAATACTTCTAAGCAAACTGTCTAATTGTGGTAAAACTGTTAAAATACACAATGAGAGTTCCCAGAAATGATTAAGAACGTGTAATAAACATCTCACGTACACGTAAATAGATTCTTATTACATTTACTGTCGAATTCAATCACGGAGGTTTCGAATGGAAAGCTGTGAAATGACGAAAATACTGGTAATGTTTACAAGTCCGGGTACTGCGGATGGCATTTTCACTGGACTGCGCTTTCAATTATTACGAGTTCATGTTTACAGAGCTCAGAATTGGTGTCTAAAGCCTTGGAATGACGAGAATAGTTTTTATATTTACAATTTAGGAGGATTGGCTTTGGCTTTTTTTTGTGTTAATCAGTTAAAATGGTGGCGGTTCCAGTAAATACTTCTAAGCAAACTGTCCAATTGTGGTAAAACTGTTAAAATACACAATGAGAGTTCCCAGAAATGATTAAGAACGTTTAATAAACACCTCAAGTACACGTAAATAGATTCTAACTACCTTTCCTGTCGAATTCAATCACGGAGGTTTCCAGTGGAAAGCTGTGAAATGACGAAAATACTGGTAATGTTTACAAGTCCGGGTACTGCGGATGGCATTTTCACGGGACTGCGCTTTCAATTATTACGAGTTCATGTTTACAGAGCTCAGAATTGGTGTCTAAAGCTTTGGAATGACGAGAATAGTTTTTATATTTACAATTTAGGAGGATTAGCTTTGGCTTTTTTTTGTGTTAATCAGTTAAAATGGTGGCGGTTCCAGTAAACAGTTCTAAGCAAACTGTCTAATTGTGGTAAAACTATTAAAATACACAATGAGAGTTCCGAGAAATGATTAAGAACGTGTAATAAACACCTCAAGTACACGTAAATAGATTCTTACTACCTTTACTGTTGAATTCAATCACGGAGGTTTCGAGTGGAAAGCTGTGAAATGACGAAAATACTGGTAATGTTTACAAGTCCGGGTACTTCGGGTGGCGTTTTCACGGGACTTTGCTTTCAATTATTACGAGTTCATGTTTACAGAGCTCAGAATTGGTGTCTAAAGCCTTGGAATGACGAGAATAGTTTTTATATTTACAATTTTGGAGGATTGGCTTTGGCTTTTTTTGTGTGAATCAGTTAAAATGGTGGCGGTTCCAGTAAACACTTCTAAGCAAACTGTCTAATTGTGGTAAAACTGTGAAAATACACAATGATAGTTCCCAGAAATGATTAAGAACGTGTAATAAACACCTCAAGTACACGTAAATAGATTCTTACTACATTTACTGTCGAATTCAACACGGAGGTTTCGAATGGAAAGCTGTGAAATGACGAAAATACTGGTAATGTTTACAAGTACGGGTACTTCTGGTGGCGTTTTCACGATACTGTGCTTTCAAATATTAAGAGTTCATGTTTACAGAGCTCAGAATAGGTGTCTAAAGCCTTGGAATGAGGATAATATTGTTTATGTTTACAATTTAGGAGGATTGGCTTCGGCGCTTTTTTGTGTGTATCATTTAAAATGGTGACGGTTCCAGGAAATACTTCTAAGCAAACTGTCCAATTGTGGTAAAACTGTTAAAATACACAATGAGAGTTCCCAGAAATGATTAAGAACGTTTAATAAACACCTCAAGTACACGTAAATAGATTCTAACTACCTTTCCTGTCGAATTCAATCACGGAGGTTTCCAGTGGAAAGCTGTGAAATGACGAAAATACTGGTAATGTTTACAAGTCCGGGTACTGCGGATGGCATTATCACGGGACTGCGCTTTCAATTATTACGAGTTCATGTTTACAGAGCTCAGAATTGGTGTCTAAAGCTTTGGAATGACGAGAATAGTTTTTATATTTACAATTTAGGAGGATTGGCTTTGGCTTTTTTTTGTGTTAATCAGTTAAAATGGTGGCGGTTCCAGTAAATACTTCTAAGCAAACTGTCTAATTGTGGTAAAACTGTTAAAATACACAATGAGAGTTCCCAGAAATGATTAAGAACGTGTAATAAACATCTCATGTACACGTAAATAGATTCTTATTACATTTACTGTCGAATTCAATCACGGAGGTTTCCAGTGGAAAGCTGTGAAATGACGAAAATACTGGTAATGTTTACAAGTACGGGTACTTCTGGTGGCGTTTTCACGGGACTGTGCTTTCAAATATTAAGAGTTCATGTTTACAGAGCTCAGAATTGGTGTCTAAAGCCTTTGAATCACGAGAATAGTTTTTGTGTTTACAATTTAGGAGGATTGGCTTTGTCGTTTTTTTTGTGTGAATCAGTTAAAATGGTGGCGTTTCCAGTTAACAGGTCTAAGCAAACTGTCTAATTGTGGTAAAACTATTAAAATACACAATGAGAGTTCCCCGAAATGATTAAGAACGTGTAATAAACATCTCAAGTACACGTAAATAGATTCTTACTACATTTACTGTCGAATTCAATCACGGAGGTTTCGAGTGGAAAGCTGTGAAATGACGAAAATACTGGTAATGTTTACAAGTCCGGGTACTTCTGGAGGCGTTTTCACGGGACTGTGCTTTCAAATATTAAGAGTTCATGTTTACAGAGCTCAGAATTGGTGTCTAAAGCCTTTGAATCACGAGAATAGTTTTTGTGTTTACAATTTAGGAGGATTGGCTTTGTCGTTTTTTTTGTGTGAATCTGTTAAAATGGTGGCGTTTCCAGTTAACAGGTCTAAGCAAACTGTCTAATTGTGGTAAAACTATTAAAATACACAATGATAGTTCCCAGAAATGATTAAGAACGTGTAATAAACACCTCAAGTACACGTAAATAGATTCTTACTACATTTACTGTCGAATTCAACACGGAGGTTTCGAATGGAAAGCTGTGAAATGACGAAAATACTGGTAATGTTTACAAGTACGGGTACTTCTGGTGGCGTTTTCACGATACTGTGCTTTCAAATATTAAGAGTTCATGTTTACAGAGCTCAGAATAGGTGTCTAAAGCCTTGGAATGAGGATAATATTGTTTATGTTTACAATTTAGGAGGATTGGCTTCGGCGCTTTTTTGTGTGTATCATTTAAAATGGTGACGGTTCCAGGAAATACTTCTAAGCAAACTGTCCAATTGTGGTAAAACTGTTAAAATACACAATGAGAGTTCCCAGAAATGATTAAGAACGTTTAATAAACACCTCAAGTACACGTAAATAGATTCTAACTACCTTTCCTGTCGAATTCAATCACGGAGGTTTCCAGTGGAAAGCTGTGAAATGACGAAAATACTGGTAATGTTTACAAGTCCGGGTACTGCGGATGGCATTTTCACTGGACTGCGCTTTCAATTATTACGAGTTCATGTTTACAGAGCTCAGAATTGGTGTCTAAAGCCTTGGAATGACGAGAATAGTTTTTATATTTACAATTTAGGAGGATTGGCTTTGGCTTTTTTTTGTGTTAATCAGTTAAAATGGTGGCGGTTCCAGTAAATACTTCTAAGCAAACTGTCTAATTGTGGTAAAACTGTTAAAATACACAATGAGAGTTCCCAGAAATGATTAAGAACGTGTAATAAACATCTCACGTACACGTAAATAGATTCTTATTACATTTACTGTCGAATTCAATCACGGAGGTTTCGAATGGAAAGCTGTGAAATGACGAAAATACTGGTAATGTTTACAAGTCCGGGTACTGCGGATGGCATTTTCACTGGACTGCGCTTTCAATTATTACGAGTTCATGTTTACAGAGCTCAGAATTGGTGTCTAAAGCCTTGGAATGACGAGAATAGTTTTTATATTTACAATTTAGGAGGATTGGCTTTGGCTTTTTTTTGTGTTAATCAGTTAAAATGGTGGCGGTTCCAGTAAATACTTCTAAGCAAACTGTCCAATTGTGGTAAAACTGTTAAAATACACAATGAGAGTTCCCAGAAATGATTAAGAACGTTTAATAAACACCTCAAGTACACGTAAATAGATTCTAACTACCTTTCCTGTCGAATTCAATCACGGAGGTTTCCAGTGGAAAGCTGTGAAATGACGAAAATACTGGTAATGTTTACAAGTCCGGGTACTGCGGATGGCATTTTCACGGGACTGCGCTTTCAATTATTACGAGTTCATGTTTACAGAGCTCAGAATTGGTGTCTAAAGCTTTGGAATGACGAGAATAGTTTTTATATTTACAATTTAGGAGGATTAGCTTTGGCTTTTTTTTGTGTTAATCAGTTAAAATGGTGGCGGTTCCAGTAAACAGTTCTAAGCAAACTGTCTAATTGTGGTAAAACTATTAAAATACACAATGAGAGTTCCGAGAAATGATTAAGAACGTGTAATAAACACCTCAAGTACACGTAAATAGATTCTTACTACCTTTACTGTTGAATTCAATCACGGAGGTTTCGAGTGGAAAGCTGTGAAATGACGAAAATACTGGTAATGTTTACAAGTCCGGGTACTTCGGGTGGCGTTTTCACGGGACTTTGCTTTCAATTATTACGAGTTCATGTTTACAGAGCTCAGAATTGGTGTCTAAAGCCTTGGAATGACGAGAATAGTTTTTATATTTACAATTTTGGAGGATTGGCTTTGGCTTTTTTTGTGTGAATCAGTTAAAATGGTGGCGGTTCCAGTAAACACTTCTAAGCAAACTGTCTAATTGTGGTAAAACTGTGAAAATACACAATGATAGTTCCCAGAAATGATTAAGAACGTGTAATAAACACCTCAAGTACACGTAAATAGATTCTTACTACATTTACTGTCGAATTCAACACGGAGGTTTCGAATGGAAAGCTGTGAAATGACGAAAATACTGGTAATGTTTACAAGTACGGGTACTTCTGGTGGCGTTTTCACGATACTGTGCTTTCAAATATTAAGAGTTCATGTTTACAGAGCTCAGAATAGGTGTCTAAAGCCTTGGAATGAGGATAATATTGTTTATGTTTACAATTTAGGAGGATTGGCTTCGGCGCTTTTTTGTGTGTATCATTTAAAATGGTGACGGTTCCAGGAAATACTTCTAAGCAAACTGTCCAATTGTGGTAAAACTGTTAAAATACACAATGAGAGTTCCCAGAAATGATTAAGAACGTTTAATAAACACCTCAAGTACACGTAAATAGATTCTAACTACCTTTCCTGTCGAATTCAATCACGGAGGTTTCCAGTGGAAAGCTGTGAAATGACGAAAATACTGGTAATGTTTACAAGTCCGGGTACTGCGGATGGCATTATCACGGGACTGCGCTTTCAATTATTACGAGTTCATGTTTACAGAGCTCAGAATTGGTGTCTAAAGCTTTGGAATGACGAGAATAGTTTTTATATTTACAATTTAGGAGGATTGGCTTTGGCTTTTTTTTGTGTTAATCAGTTAAAATGGTGGCGGTTCCAGTAAATACTTCTAAGCAAACTGTCTAATTGTGGTAAAACTGTTAAAATACACAATGAGAGTTCCCAGAAATGATTAAGAACGTGTAATAAACATCTCATGTACACGTAAATAGATTCTTATTACATTTACTGTCGAATTCAATCACGGAGGTTTCCAGTGGAAAGCTGTGAAATGACGAAAATACTGGTAATGTTTACAAGTACGGGTACTTCTGGTGGCGTTTTCACGGGACTGTGCTTTCAAATATTAAGAGTTCATGTTTACAGAGCTCAGAATTGGTGTCTAAAGCCTTTGAATCACGAGAATAGTTTTTGTGTTTACAATTTAGGAGGATTGGCTTTGTCGTTTTTTTTGTGTGAATCAGTTAAAATGGTGGCGTTTCCAGTTAACAGGTCTAAGCAAACTGTCTAATTGTGGTAAAACTATTAAAATACACAATGAGAGTTCCCCGAAATGATTAAGAACGTGTAATAAACATCTCAAGTACACGTAAATAGATTCTTACTACATTTACTGTCGAATTCAATCACGGAGGTTTCGAGTGGAAAGCTGTGAAATGACGAAAATACTGGTTATGTTTACAAGTACGGGTACTTCTGGTGGCGTTTTCACGGGACTGTGCTTTCAATTATTACGAGTTCATGTTTATAGAGCTCAGAATTGGTGTCTAAAGCCTTGGAATGACGAGAATAGTTTTTATGTTTACAATTTAGGAGGATTTGCTTTGTCGTTTCTTTGTGTTAATCAGTTAAAATGGTGGCGGTTCCAGTAAACCCTTCTAAGCAAACTGTCTAATTGTGGTAAAACTGTTAAAATAAACAATGATAGTTCCCAGAAATGATTAAGAACGTGTAATAAACATCTCAAGTACACGTAAATAGATTTTTACTACATTTACTGTCGAATTCAATCACGGAGGTTTCCAGTGGAAAGCTGTGAAATGACGAAAATACTGGTAATATTGACAATTCCGGATACTTCGAGTGGATTTTCACGGTACTGTGCTTTCAAATATTAAGAGTTCATGTTTACAGAGCTCAGAATTGGTGTCTAAAGCCTTGGAATGAGGATAATATTGTTTATGTTTACAAATTAGGAGGATTGGCTTCGGCGCTTTTTTGTGTGTATCATTTAAAATGGTGACGGTTCCAGGAAATACTTCTAAGCAAACTGTCCAATTGTGGTAAAACTGTTAAAATACACAATGAGAGTTCCCAGAAATGATTAAGAACGTTTAATAAACACCTCAAGTACACGTAAATAGATTCTAACTACCTTTCCTGTCGAATTCAATCACGGAGGTTTCCAGTGGAAAGCTGTGAAATGACGAAAATACTGGTAATGTTTACAAGTCCGGGTACTGCGGATGGCATTTTCACGGGACTGCGCTTTCAATTATTACGAGTTCATGTTTACAGAGCTCAGAATTGGTGTCTAAAGCTTTGGAATGACGAGAATAGTTTTTATATTTACAATTTAGGAGGATTGGCTTTGGCTTTTTTTTGTGTTAATCAGTTAAAATGGTGGCGGTTCCAGTAAATACTTCTAAGCAAACTGTCTAATTGTGGTAAAACTGTTAAAATACACAATGAGAGTTCCCAGAAATGATTAAGAACGTGTAATAAACATCTCAAGTACACGTAAATAGATTCTTACTACATTTACTGTCGAATTCAATCACGGAGGTTTTGAGTGGAAAGCTGTGAAATGACGAAAATACTGGTAATGTTTACAAGTACGGGTACTTCTGGTGGCGTTTTCACGGGACTGTGCTTTCAAATATTAAGAGTTCATGTTTACAGAGCTCAGAATTGGTGTCTAAAGCCTTTGAATCACGAGAATAGTTTTTGTGTTTACAATTTAGGAGGATTGGCTTTGTCGTTTTTTTTGTGCGAATCAGTTAAAATGGTGGCGTTTCCAGTTAACAGGTCTAAGCAAACTGTCTAATTGTGGTAAAACTATTAAAATACACAATGAGAGTTCCCCGAAATGATTAAGAACGTGTAATAAACATCTCAAGTACACGTAAATAGATTCTTACTACATTTACTGTCGAATTCAATCACGGAGGTTTCGAGTGGAAAGCTGTGAAATGACGAAAATACTGGTAATGTTTACAAGTCCGGGTACTTCTGGAGGCGTTTTCACGGGACTGTGCTTTCAAATATTAAGAGTTCATGTTTACAGAGCTCAGAATTGGTGTCTAAAGCCTTTGAATCACGAGAATAGTTTTTGTGTTTACAATTTAGGAGGATTGGCTTTGTCGTTTTTTTTGTGTGAATCAGTTAAAATGGTGGCGTTTCCAGTTAACAGGTCTAAGCAAACTGTCTAATTGTGGTAAAACTATTAAAATACACAATGAGAGTTCCCCGAAATGATTAAGAACGTGTAATAAACATCTCAAGTACACGTAAATAGACTCTTACTACATTTACTGTCGAATTCAATCACGGAGGTTTCCAGTGGAAAGCTGTGAAATGACGAAAATACTGGTAATGTTTACAAGTCCGGGTACTTCTGGAGGCGTTTTCACGGGACTGTGCTTTCAAATATTAAGAGTTCATGTTTACAGAGCTCAGAATTGGTGTCTAAAGCCTTTGAATCACGAGAATAGTTTTTATGTTTACAATTTAGGAGGATTGGCTTTGGCGTTTTTTTTGTGTGAATCAGTTAAAATGGTGGCGGTTCCAGTAAACAGTTCTAAGCAAACTGTCTAATTGTGGTAAAACTATTAAAATACACAATGAGAGTTCCGAGAAATGATTAAGAACGTGTAATAAACACCTCAAGTACACGTAAATAGATTCTTACTACCTTTACTGTTGAATTCAATCACGGAGGTTTCGAGTGGAAAGCTGTGAAATGACGAAAATACTGGTAATGTTTACAAGTCCGGGTACTTCGGGTGGCGTTTTCACGGGACTTTGCTTTCAATTATTACGAGTTCATGTTTACAGAGCTCAGAATTGGTGTCTAAAGCCTTGGAATGACGAGAATAGTTTTTATATTTACAATTTTGGAGGATTGGCTTTGGCTTTTTTTGTGTGAATCAGTTAAAATGGTGGCGGTTCCAGTAAACACTTCTAAGCAAACTGTCTAATTGTGGTAAAACTGTGAAAATACACAATGATAGTTCCCAGAAATGATTAAGAACGTGTAATAAACACCTCAAGTACACGTAAATAGATTCTTACTACATTTACTGTCGAATTCAACACGGAGGTTTCGAATGGAAAGCTGTGAAATGACGAAAATACTGGTAATGTTTACAAGTACGGGTACTTCTGGTGGCGTTTTCACGATACTGTGCTTTCAAATATTAAGAGTTCATGTTTACAGAGCTCAGAATAGGTGTCTAAAGCCTTGGAATGAGGATAATATTGTTTATGTTTACAATTTAGGAGGATTGGCTTCGGCGCTTTTTTGTGTGTATCATTTAAATGGTGACGGTTCCAGGAAATACTTCTAAGCAAACTGTCCAATTGTGGTAAAACTGTTAAAATACACAATGAGAGTTCCCAGAAATGATTAAGAACGTTTAATAAACACCTCAAGTACACGTAAATAGATTCTAACTACCTTTCCTGTCGAATTCAATCACGGAGGTTTCCAGTGGAAAGCTGTGAAATGACGAAAATACTGGTAATGTTTACAAGTCCGGGTACTGCGGATGGCATTATCACGGGACTGCGCTTTCAATTATTACGAGTTCATGTTGACAGAGCTCAGAATTGGTGTCTAAAGCTTTGGAATGACGAGAATAGTTTTTATATTTACAATTTAGGAGGATTGGCTTTGGCTTTTTTTTGTGTTAATCAGTTAAAATGGTGGCGGTTCCAGTAAATACTTCTAAGCAAACTGTCTAATTGTGGTAAAACTGTTAAAATACACAATGAGAGTTCCCAGAAATGATTAAGAACGTGTAATAAACATCTCATGTACACGTAAATAGATTCTTATTACATTTACTGTCGAATTCAATCACGGAGGTTTCCAGTGGAAAGCTGTGAAATGTCGAAAATACTGGTAATGTTTACAAGTACGGGTACTTCTGGTGGCGTTTTCACGGGACTGTGCTTTCAAATATTAAGAGTTCATGTTTACAGAGCTCAGAATTGGTGTCTAAAGCCTTTGAATCACGAGAATAGTTTTTATGTTTACAATTTAGGAGGATTGGCTTTGGCTTTTTTTGTGTGAATCAGTTATAATGGTGGCGGTTCCAGTAAATACTTCTAAGCAAACTGTCTAATTGTGGTAAAACTGTTAAAATACACAATGAGAGTTCCCAGAAATGATTAAGAACGTGTAATAAACATCTCAAGTACACGTAAATAGATTCTTACTACATTTACTGTCGAATTCAATCACGGAGGTTTTGAGTGGAAAGCTGTGAAATGACGAAAATACTGGTAATGTTTACAAGTACGGGTACTTCTGGTGGCGTTTTCACGGGACTGTGCTTTCAAATATTAAGAGTTCATGTTTACAGAGCTCAGAATTGGTGTCTAAAGCCTTTGAATCACGAGAATAGTTTTTGTGTTTACAATTTAGGAGGATTGGCTTTGTCGTTTTTTTTGTGCGAATCAGTTAAAATGGTGGCGTTTCCAGTTAACAGGTCTAAGCAAACTGTCTAATTGTGGTAAAACTATTAAAATACACAATGAGAGTTCCCCGAAATGATTAAGAACGTGTAATAAACATCTCAAGTACACGTAAATAGATTCTTACTACATTTACTGTCGAATTCAATCACGGAGGTTTCCAGTGGAAAGCTGTGAAATGACGAAAATACTGGTAATGTTTACAAGTCCGGGTACTTCGGGTGGCGTTTTCACGGGACTTTGCTTTCAATTATTACGAGTTCATGTTTACAGAGCTCAGAATTGGTGTCTAAAGCCTTGGAATGACGAGAATAGTTTTTATATTTACAATTTTGGAGGATTGGCTTTGGCTTTTTTTGTGTGAATCAGTTAAAATGGTGGCGGTTCCAGTAAACACTTCTAAGCAAACTGTCTAATTGTGGTAAAACTGTGAAAATACACAATGATAGTTCCCAGAAATGATTAAGAACGTGTAATAAACACCTCAAGTACACGTAAATAGATTCTTACTACATTTACTGTCGAATTCAACACGGAGGTTTCGAATGGAAAGCTGTGAAATGACGAAAATACTGGTAATGTTTACAAGTACGGGTACTTCTGGTGGCGTTTTCACGATACTGTGCTTTCAAATATTAAGAGTTCATGTTTACAGAGCTCAGAATAGGTGTCTAAAGCCTTGGAATGAGGATAATATTGTTTATGTTTACAATTTAGGAGGATTGGCTTCGGCGCTTTTTTGTGTGTATCATTTAAATGGTGACGGTTCCAGGAAATACTTCTAAGCAAACTGTCCAATTGTGGTAAAACTGTTAAAATACACAATGAGAGTTCCCAGAAATGATTAAGAACGTTTAATAAACACCTCAAGTACACGTAAATAGATTCTAACTACCTTTCCTGTCGAATTCAATCACGGAGGTTTCCAGTGGAAAGCTGTGAAATGACGAAAATACTGGTAATGTTTACAAGTCCGGGTACTGCGGATGGCATTATCACGGGACTGCGCTTTCAATTATTACGAGTTCATGTTGACAGAGCTCAGAATTGGTGTCTAAAGCTTTGGAATGACGAGAATAGTTTTTATATTTACAATTTAGGAGGATTGGCTTTGGCTTTTTTTTGTGTTAATCAGTTAAAATGGTGGCGGTTCCAGTAAATACTTCTAAGCAAACTGTCTAATTGTGGTAAAACTGTTAAAATACACAATGAGAGTTCCCAGAAATGATTAAGAACGTGTAATAAACATCTCATGTACACGTAAATAGATTCTTATTACATTTACTGTCGAATTCAATCACGGAGGTTTCCAGTGGAAAGCTGTGAAATGACGAAAATACTGGTAATGTTTACAAGTACGGGTACTTCTGGTGGCGTTTTCACGGGACTGTGCTTTCAAATATTAAGAGTTCATGTTTACAGAGCTCAGAATTGGTGTCTAAAGCCTTTGAATCACGAGAATAGTTTTTGTGTTTACAATTTAGGAGGATTGGCTTTGTCGTTTTTTTTGTGTGAATCAGTTAAAATGGTGGCGTTTCCAGTTAACAGGTCTAAGCAAACTGTCTAATTGTGGTAAAACTATTAAAATACACAATGAGAGTTCCCCGAAATGATTAAGAACGTGTAATAAACATCTCAAGTACACGTAAATAGATTCTTACTACATTTACTGTCGAATTCAATCACGGAGGTTTCGAGTGGAAAGCTGTGAAATGACGAAAATACTGGTAATGTTTACAAGTCCGGGTACTTCTGGAGGCGTTTTCACGGGACTGTGCTTTCAAATATTAAGAGTTCATGTTTACAGAGCTCAGAATTGGTGTCTAAAGCCTTTGAATCACGAGAATAGTTTTTGTGTTTACAATTTAGGAGGATTGGCTTTGTCGTTTTTTTTGTGTGAATCTGTTAAAATGGTGGCGTTTCCAGTTAACAGGTCTAAGCAAACTGTCTAATTGTGGTAAAACTATTAAAATACACAATGATAGTTCCCAGAAATGATTAAGAACGTGTAATAAACACCTCAAGTACACGTAAATAGATTCTTACTACATTTACTGTCGAATTCAACACGGAGGTTTCGAATGGAAAGCTGTGAAATGACGAAAATACTGGTAATGTTTACAAGTACGGGTACTTCTGGTGGCGTTTTCACGATACTGTGCTTTCAAATATTAAGAGTTCATGTTTACAGAGCTCAGAATAGGTGTCTAAAGCCTTGGAATGAGGATAATATTGTTTATGTTTACAATTTAGGAGGATTGGCTTCGGCGCTTTTTTGTGTGTATCATTTAAAATGGTGACGGTTCCAGGAAATACTTCTAAGCAAACTGTCCAATTGTGGTAAAACTGTTAAAATACACAATGAGAGTTCCCAGAAATGATTAAGAACGTTTAATAAACACCTCAAGTACACGTAAATAGATTCTAACTACCTTTCCTGTCGAATTCAATCACGGAGGTTTCCAGTGGAAAGCTGTGAAATGACGAAAATACTGGTAATGTTTACAAGTCCGGGTACTGCGGATGGCATTTTCACTGGACTGCGCTTTCAATTATTACGAGTTCATGTTTACAGAGCTCAGAATTGGTGTCTAAAGCCTTGGAATGACGAGAATAGTTTTTATATTTACAATTTAGGAGGATTGGCTTTGGCTTTTTTTTGTGTTAATCAGTTAAAATGGTGGCGGTTCCAGTAAATACTTCTAAGCAAACTGTCTAATTGTGGTAAAACTGTTAAAATACACAATGAGAGTTCCCAGAAATGATTAAGAACGTGTAATAAACATCTCACGTACACGTAAATAGATTCTTATTACATTTACTGTCGAATTCAATCACGGAGGTTTCGAATGGAAAGCTGTGAAATGACGAAAATACTGGTAATGTTTACAAGTACGGGTACTTCTGGTGGCGTTTTCACGGGACTGTGCTTTCAAATATTAAGAGTTCATGTTTACAGAGCTCAGAATTGGTGTCTAAAGCCTTTGAATCACGAGAATAGTTTTTGTGTTTACAATTTAGGAGGATTGGCTTTGTCGTTTTTTTTGTGTGAATCAGTTAAAATGGTGGCGTTTCCAGTTAACAGTTCTAAGCAAACTGTCTAATTGTGGTAAAACTATTAAAATACACAATGAGAGTTCCCAGAAATGATTAAGAACGTGTAATAAACATCTCAAGTACACGTGAATAGATTCTTACTACATTTACTGTCGAATTCAATCACGAGGTTTCCCGTGGAAAGCTGTGAAATGACGAAAATACTGGTAATGTTTACAAGTACGGGTACTTCTGGTGGCGTTTTCACGGGACTGTGCTTTCAATTATTACGAGTTCATGTTTATAGAGCTCAGAATTGGTGTCTAAAGCCTTGGAATGACGAGAATAGTTTTTATGTTTACAATTTAGGAGGATTTGCTTTGTCGTTTCTTTGTGTTAATCAGTTAAAATGGTGGCGGTTCCAGTAAACCCTTCTAAGCAAACTGTCTAATTGTGGTAAAACTGTTAAAATACACAATGATAGTTCCCAGAAATGATTAAGAACGTGTAATAAACATCTCAAGTACACGTAAATAGATTTTTACTACATTTACTGTCGAATTCAATCACGGAGGTTTCCAGTGGAAAGCTGTGAAATGACGAAAATACTGGTAACATTGACAATTCCGGATACTTCGGGTGGATTTTCACGGTACTGTGCTTTCAAATATTAAGAGTTCATGTTTACAGAGCTCAGAATTGGTGTCTAAAGCCTTGGAATGAGGATAATATTGTTTATGTTTATAATTTAGGAGGATTGGCTTCGGCGCTTTTTTGTGTGTATCATTTAAAATGGTGACGGTTCCAGGAAATACTTCTAAGCAAACTGTCCAATTGTGGTAAAACTGTTAAAATACACAATGAGAGTTCCCAGAAATGATTAAGAACGTTTAATAAACACCTCAAGTACACGTAAATAGATTCTAACTACCTTTCCTGTCGAATTCAATCACGGAGGTTTCCAGTGGAAAGCTGTGAAATGACGAAAATACTGGTAATGTTTACAAGTCCGGGTACTGCGGATGGCATTTTCACGGGACTGCGCTTTCAATTATTACGAGTTCATGTTTACAGAGCTCAGAATTGGTGTCTAAAGCTTTGGAATGACGAGAATAGTTTTTATATTTACAATTTAGGAGGATTAGCTTTGGCTTTTTTTGTGTTAATCAGTTAAAATGGTGGCGGTTCCAGTAAACAGTTCTAAGCAAACTGTCTAATTGTGGTAAAACTATTAAAATACACAATGAGAGTTCCGAGAAATGATTAAGAACGTGTAATAAACACCTCAAGTACACGTAAATAGATTCTTACTACCTTTACTGTTGAATTCAATCACGGAGGTTTCGAGTGGAAAGCTGTGAAATGACGAAAATACTGGTAATGTTTACAAGTCCGGGTACTTCGGGTGGCGTTTTCACGGGACTTTGCTTTCAATTATTACGAGTTCATGTTTACAGAGCTCAGAATTGGTGTCTAAAGCCTTGGAATGACGAGAATAGTTTTTATATTTACAATTTTGGAGGATTGGCTTTGGCTTTTTTTGTGTGAATCAGTTAAAATGGTGGCGGTTCCAGTAAACACTTCTAAGCAAACTGTCTAATTGTGGTAAAACTGTGAAAATACACAATGATAGTTCCCAGAAATGATTAAGAACGTGTAATAAACACCTCAAGTACACGTAAATAGATTCTTACTACATTTACTGTCGAATTCAACACGGAGGTTTCGAATGGAAAGCTGTGAAATGACGAAAATACTGGTAATGTTTACAAGTACGGGTACTTCTGGTGGCGTTTTCACGATACTGTGCTTTCAAATATTAAGAGTTCATGTTTACAGAGCTCAGAATAGGTGTCTAAAGCCTTGGAATGAGGATAATATTGTTTATGTTTACAATTTAGGATGATTGGCTTCGGCGCTTTTTTGTGTGTATCATTTAAAATGGTGACGGTTCCAGGAAATACTTCTAAGCAAACTGTCCAATTGTGGTAAAACTGTTAAAATACACAATGAGAGTTCCCAGAAATGATTAAGAACGTTTAATAAACACCTCAAGTACACGTAAATAGATTCTAACTACCTTTCCTGTCGAATTCAATCACGGAGGTTTCCAGTGGAAAGCTGTGAAATGACGAAAATACTGGTAATGTTTACAAGTCCGGGTACTGCGGATGGCATTATCACGGGACTGCGCTTTCAATTATTACGAGTTCATGTTTACAGAGCTCAGAATTGGTGTCTAAAGCTTTGGAATGACGAGAATAGTTTTTATATTTACAATTTAGGAGGATTGGCTTTGGCTTTTTTTTGTGTTAATCAGTTAAAATGGTGGCGGTTCCAGTAAATACTTCTAAGCAAACTGTCTAATTGTGGTAAAACTGTTAAAATACACAATGAGAGTTCCCAGAAATGATTAAGAACGTGTAATAAACATCTCATGTACACGTAAATAGATTCTTATTACATTTACTGTCGAATTCAATCACGGAGGTTTCCAGTGGAAAGCTGTGAAATGACGAAAATACTGGTAATGTTTACAAGTACGGGTACTTCTGGTGGCGTTTTCACGGGACTGTGCTTTCAAATATTAAGAGTTCATGTTTACAGAGCTCAGAATTGGTGTCTAAAGCCTTTGAATCACGAGAATAGTTTTTGTGTTTACAATTTAGGAGGATTGGCTTTGTCGTTTTTTTTGTGTGAATCAGTTAAAATGGTAGCGTTTCCAGTTAACAGGTCTAAGCAAACTGTCTAATTGTGGTAAAACTATTAAAATACACAATGAGAGTTCCCCGAAATGATTAAGAACGTGTAATAAACATCTCAAGTACACGTAAATAGATTCTTACTACATTTACTGTCGAATTCAATCACGGAGGTTTCGAGTGGAAAGCTGTGAAATGACGAAAATACTGGTTATGTTTACAAGTACGGGTACTTCTGGTGGCGTTTTCACGGGACTGTGCTTTCAATTATTACGAGTTCATGTTTATAGAGCTCAGAATTGGTGTCTAAAGCCTTGGAATGACGAGAATAGTTTTTATGTTTACAATTTAGGAGGATTTGCTTTGTCGTTTCTTTGTGTTAATCAGTTAAAATGGTGGCGGTTCCAGTAAACCCTTCTAAGCAAACTGTCTAATTGTGGTAAAACTGTTAAAATAAACAATGATAGTTCCCAGAAATGATTAAGAACGTGTAATAAACATCTCAAGTACACGTAAATAGATTTTTACTACATTTACTGTCGAATTCAATCACGGAGGTTTCCAGTGGAAAGCTGTGAAATGACGAAAATACTGGTAATATTGACAATTCCGGATACTTCGAGTGGATTTTCACGGTACTGTGCTTTCAAATATTAAGAGTTCATGTTTACAGAGCTCAGAATTGGTGTCTAAAGCCTTGGAATGAGGATAATATTGTTTATGTTTACAAATTAGGAGGATTGGCTTCGGCGCTTTTTTGTGTGTATCATTTAAAATGGTGACGGTTCCAGGAAATACTTCTAAGCAAACTGTCCAATTGTGGTAAAACTGTTAAAATACACAATGAGAGTTCCCAGAAATGATTAAGAACGTTTAATAAACACCTCAAGTACACGTAAATAGATTCTAACTACCTTTCCTGTCGAATTCAATCACGGAGGTTTCCAGTGGAAAGCTGTGAAATGACGAAAATACTGGTAATGTTTACAAGTCCGGGTACTGCGGATGGCATTTTCACGGGACTGCGCTTTCAATTATTACGAGTTCATGTTTACAGAGCTCAGAATTGGTGTCTAAAGCTTTGGAATGACGAGAATAGTTTTTATATTTACAATTTAGGAGGATTGGCTTTGGCTTTTTTTTGTGTTAATCAGTTAAAATGGTGGCGGTTCCAGTAAATACTTCTAAGCAAACTGTCTAATTGTGGTAAAACTGTTAAAATACACAATGAGAGTTCCCAGAAATGATTAAGAACGTGTAATAAACATCTCACGTACACGTAAATAGATTCTTATTACATTTACTGTCGAATTCAATCACGGAGGTTTCCAGTGGAAAGCTGTGAAATGACGAAAATACTGGTAATGTTTACAAGTACGGGTACTTCTGGTGGCGTTTTCACGGGACTGTGCTTTCAAATATTAAGAGTTCATGTTTACAGAGCTCAGAATTGGTGTCTAAAGCCTTTGAATCACGAGAATAGTTTTTGTGTTTACAATTTAGGAGGATTGGCTTTGTCGTTTTTTTTGTGTGAATCAGTTAAAATGGTGGCGTTTCCAGTTAACAGGTCTAAGCAAACTGTCTAATTGTGGTAAAACTATTAAAATACACAATGAGAGTTCCCCGAAATGATTAAGAACGTGTAATAAACATCTCAAGTACACGTAAATAGATTCTTACTACATTTACTGTCGAATTCAATCACGGAGGTTTCGAGTGGAAAGCTGTGAAATGACGAAAATACTGGTAATGTTTACAAGTCCGGGTACTTCTGGAGGCGTTTTCACGGGACTGTGCTTTCAAATATTAAGAGTTCATGTTTACAGAGCTCAGAATTGGTGTCTAAAGCCTTTGAATCACGAGAATAGTTTTTGTGTTTACAATTTAGGAGGATTGGCTTTGTCGTTTTTTTTTGTGAATCTGTTAAAATGGTGGCGTTTCCAGTTAACAGGTCTAAGCAAACTGTCTAATTGTGGTAAAACTATTAAAATACACAATGAGAGTTCCCCGAAATGATTAAGAACATGTAATAAACATCTCAAGTACACGTAAATAGATTCTAACTACCTTTCCTGTCGAATTCAATCACGGAGGTTTCCAGTGGAAAGCTGTGAAATGACGAAAATACTGGTAATGTTTACAAGTCCGGGTACTTCTGGAGGCGTTTTCACGGGACTGTGCTTTCAATTATTACGAGTTCATGTTTACAGAGCTCAGAATTGGTGTCTAAAGCCTTGGAATGACGAGAATAGTTTTTATATTTACAATTTTGGAGGATTGGCTTTGGCTTTTTTTGTGTGAATCAGTTATAATGGTGGCGGTTCCAGTAAATACTTCTAAGCAAACTGTCTAATTGTGGTAAAACTGTTAAAATACACAATGAGAGTTCCCAGAAATGATTAAGAACGTGTAATAAACATCTCAAGTACACGTAAATAGATTCTTACTACATTTACTGTCGAATTCAATCACGGAGGTTTTGAGTGGAAAGCTGTGAAATGACGAAAATACTGGTAATGTTTACAAGTACGGGTACTTCTGGTGGCGTTTTCACGGGACTGTGCTTTCAAATATTAAGAGTTCATGTTTACAGAGCTCAGAATTGGTGTCTAAAGCCTTTGAATCACGAGAATAGTTTTTGTGTTTACAATTTAGGAGGATTGGCTTTGTCGTTTTTTTTGTGCGAATCAGTTAAAATGGTGGCGTTTCCAGTTAACAGGTCTAAGCAAACTGTCTAATTGTGGTAAAACTATTAAAATACACAATGAGAGTTCCCCGAAATGATTAAGAACGTGTAATAAACATCTCAAGTACACGTAAATAGATTCTTACTACATTTACTGTCGAATTCAATCACGGAGGTTTCGAGTGGAAAGCTGTGAAATGACGAAAATACTGGTAATGTTTACAAGTCCGGGTACTTCTGGAGGCGTTTTCACGGGACTGTGCTTTCAAATATTAAGAGTTCATGTTTACAGAGCTCAGAATTGGTGTCTAAAGCCTTTGAATCACGAGAATAGTTTTTGTGTTTACAATTTAGGAGGATTGGCTTTGTCGTTTTTTTTGTGTGAATCAGTTAAAATGGTGGCGTTTCCAGTTAACAGGTCTAAGCAAACTGTCTAATTGTGGTAAAACTATTAAAATACACAATGAGAGTTCCCCGAAATGATTAAGAACGTGTAATAAACATCTCAAGTACACGTAAATAGACTCTTACTACATTTACTGTCGAATTCAATCACGGAGGTTTCCAGTGGAAAGCTGTGAAATGACGAAAATACTGGTAATGTTTACAAGTCCGGGTACTTCTGGAGGCGTTTTCACGGGACTGTGCTTTCAAATATTAAGAGTTCATGTTTACAGAGCTCAGAATTGGTGTCTAAAGCCTTTGAATCACGAGAATAGTTTTTATGTTTACAATTTAGGAGGATTGGCTTTGGCGTTTTTTTTGTGTGAATCAGTTAAAATGGTGGCGGTTCCAGTAAACAGTTCTAAGCAAACTGTCTAATTGTGGTAAAACTATTAAAATACACAATGAGAGTTCCGAGAAATGATTAAGAACGTGTAATAAACACCTCAAGTACACGTAAATAGATTCTTACTACCTTTACTGTTGAATTCAATCACGGAGGTTTCGAGTGGAAAGCTGTGAAATGACGAAAATACTGGTAATGTTTACAAGTCCGGGTACTTCGGGTGGCGTTTTCACGGGACTTTGCTTTCAATTATTACGAGTTCATGTTTACAGAGCTCAGAATTGGTGTCTAAAGCCTTGGAATGACGAGAATAGTTTTTATATTTACAATTTTGGAGGATTGGCTTTGGCTTTTTTTGTGTGAATCAGTTAAAATGGTGGCGGTTCCAGTAAATACTTCTAAGCAAACTGTCTAATTGTGGTAAAACTGTTAAAATACACAATGAGAGTTCCCAGAAATGATTAAGAACGTGTAATAAACATCTCAAGTACACGTAAATAGATTCTTACTACATTTACTGTCGAATTCAATCACGGAGGTTTTGAGTGGAAAGCTGTGAAATGACGAAAATACTGGTAATGTTTACAAGTACGGGTACTTCTGGTGGCGTTTTCACGGGACTGTGCTTTCAAATATTAAGAGTTCATGTTTACAGAGCTCAGAATTGGTGTCTAAAGCCTTTGAATCACGAGAATAGTTTTTGTGTTTACAATTTAGGAGGATTGGCTTTGTCGTTTTTTTTGTGCGAATCAGTTAAAATGGTGGCGTTTCCAGTTAACAGGTCTAAGCAAACTGTCTAATTGTGGTAAAACTATTAAAATACACAATGAGAGTTCCCCGAAATGATTAAGAACGTGTAATAAACATCTCAAGTACACGTAAATAGATTCTTACTACATTTACTGTCGAATTCAATCACGGAGGTTTCGAGTGGAAAGCTGTGAAATGACGAAAATACTGGTAATGTTTACAAGTCCGGGTACTTCTGGAGGCGTTTTCACGGGACTGTGCTTTCAAATATTAAGAGTTCATGTTTACAGAGCTCAGAATTGGTGTCTAAAGCCTTTGAATCACGAGAATAGTTTTTGTGTTTACAATTTAGGAGGATTGGCTTTGTCGTTTTTTTTGTGTGAATCAGTTAAAATGGTGGCGTTTCCAGTTAACAGGTCTAAGCAAACTGTCTAATTGTGGTAAAACTATTAAAATACACAATGAGAGTTCCCCGAAATGATTAAGAACGTGTAATAAACATCTCAAGTACACGTAAATAGACTCTTACTACATTTACTGTCGAATTCAATCACGGAGGTTTCCAGTGGAAAGCTGTGAAATGACGAAAATACTGGTAATGTTTACAAGTCCGGGTACTTCTGGAGGCGTTTTCACGGGACTGTGCTTTCAAATATTAAGAGTTCATGTTTACAGAGCTCAGAATTGGTGTCTAAAGCCTTTGAATCACGAGAATAGTTTTTATGTTTACAATTTAGGAGGATTGGCTTTGGCGTTTTTTTTGTGTGAATCAGTTAAAATGGTGGCGGTTCCAGTAAACAGTTCTAAGCAAACTGTCTAATTGTGGTAAAACTATTAAAATACACAATGAGAGTTCCGAGAAATGATTAAGAACGTGTAATAAACACCTCAAGTACACGTAAATAGATTCTTACTACCTTTACTGTTGAATTCAATCACGGAGGTTTCGAGTGGAAAGCTGTGAAATGACGAAAATACTGGTAATGTTTACAAGTCCGGGTACTTCGGGTGGCGTTTTCACGGGACTTTGCTTTCAATTATTACGAGTTCATGTTTACAGAGCTCAGAATTGGTGTCTAAAGCCTTGGAATGACGAGAATAGTTTTTATATTTACAATTTTGGAGGATTGGCTTTGGCTTTTTTTGTGTGAATCAGTTAAAATGGTGGCGGTTCCAGTAAACACTTCTAAGCAAACTGTCTAATTGTGGTAAAACTGTGAAAATACACAATGATAGTTCCCAGAAATGATTAAGAACGTGTAATAAACACCTCAAGTACACGTAAATAGATTCTTACTACATTTACTGTCGAATTCAACACGGAGGTTTCGAATGGAAAGCTGTGAAATGACGAAAATACTGGTAATGTTTACAAGTACGGGTACTTCTGGTGGCGTTTTCACGATACTGTGCTTTCAAATATTAAGAGTTCATGTTTACAGAGCTCAGAATAGGTGTCTAAAGCCTTGGAATGAGGATAATATTGTTTATGTTTACAATTTAGGAGGATTGGCTTCGGCGCTTTTTTGTGTGTATCATTTAAATGGTGACGGTTCCAGGAAATACTTCTAAGCAAACTGTCCAATTGTGGTAAAACTGTTAAAATACACAATGAGAGTTCCCAGAAATGATTAAGAACGTTTAATAAACACCTCAAGTACACGTAAATAGATTCTAACTACCTTTCCTGTCGAATTCAATCACGGAGGTTTCCAGTGGAAAGCTGTGAAATGACGAAAATACTGGTAATGTTTACAAGTCCGGGTACTGCGGATGGCATTATCACGGGACTGCGCTTTCAATTATTACGAGTTCATGTTGACAGAGCTCAGAATTGGTGTCTAAAGCTTTGGAATGACGAGAATAGTTTTTATATTTACAATTTAGGAGGATTGGCTTTGGCTTTTTTTTGTGTTAATCAGTTAAAATGGTGGCGGTTCCAGTAAATACTTCTAAGCAAACTGTCTAATTGTGGTAAAACTGTTAAAATACACAATGAGAGTTCCCAGAAATGATTAAGAACGTGTAATAAACATCTCATGTACACGTAAATAGATTCTTATTACATTTACTGTCGAATTCAATCACGGAGGTTTCCAGTGGAAAGCTGTGAAATGACGAAAATACTGGTAATGTTTACAAGTACGGGTACTTCTGGTGGCGTTTTCACGGGACTGTGCTTTCAAATATTAAGAGTTCATGTTTACAGAGCTCAGAATTGGTGTCTAAAGCCTTTGAATCACGAGAATAGTTTTTGTGTTTACAATTTAGGAGGATTGGCTTTGTCGTTTTTTTTGTGTGAATCAGTTAAAATGGTGGCGTTTCCAGTTAACAGGTCTAAGCAAACTGTCTAATTGTGGTAAAACTATTAAAATACACAATGAGAGTTCCCCGAAATGATTAAGAACGTGTAATAAACATCTCAAGTACACGTAAATAGATTCTTACTACATTTACTGTCGAATTCAATCACGGAGGTTTCGAGTGGAAAGCTGTGAAATGACGAAAATACTGGTAATGTTTACAAGTCCGGGTACTTCTGGAGGCGTTTTCACGGGACTGTGCTTTCAAATATTAAGAGTTCATGTTTACAGAGCTCAGAATTGGTGTCTAAAGCCTTTGAATCACGAGAATAGTTTTTGTGTTTACAATTTAGGAGGATTGGCTTTGTCGTTTTTTTTGTGTGAATCTGTTAAAATGGTGGCGTTTCCAGTTAACAGGTCTAAGCAAACTGTCTAATTGTGGTAAAACTATTAAAATACACAATGATAGTTCCCAGAAATGATTAAGAACGTGTAATAAACACCTCAAGTACACGTAAATAGATTCTTACTACATTTACTGTCGAATTCAACACGGAGGTTTCGAATGGAAAGCTGTGAAATGACGAAAATACTGGTAATGTTTACAAGTACGGGTACTTCTGGTGGCGTTTTCACGATACTGTGCTTTCAAATATTAAGAGTTCATGTTTACAGAGCTCAGAATAGGTGTCTAAAGCCTTGGAATGAGGATAATATTGTTTATGTTTACAATTTAGGAGGATTGGCTTTGGCTTTTTTTTGTGTTAATCAGTTAAAATGGTGGCGGTTCCAGTAAATACTTCTAAGCAAACTGTCTAATTGTGGTAAAACTGTTAAAATACACAATGAGAGTTCCCAGAAATGATTAAGAACGTGTAATAAACATCTCACGTACACGTAAATAGATTCTTATTACATTTACTGTCGAATTCAATCACGGAGGTTTCGAATGGAAAGCTGTGAAATGACGAAAATACTGGTAATGTTTACAAGTACGGGTACTTCTGGTGGCGTTTTCACGGGACTGTGCTTTCAAATATTAAGAGTTCATGTTTACAGAGCTCAGAATTGGTGTCTAAAGCCTTTGAATCACGAGAATAGTTTTTGTGTTTACAATTTAGGAGGATTGGCTTTGTCGTTTTTTTTGTGTGAATCAGTTAAAATGGTGGCGTTTCCAGTTAACAGGTCTAAGCAAACTGTCTAATTGTGGTAAAACTATTAAAATACACAATGAGAGTTCCCCGAAATGATTAAGAACGTGTAATAAACATCTCAAGTACACGTAAATAGATTCTAACTACCTTTCCTGTCGAATTCAATCACGGAGGTTTCGAGTGGAAAGCTGTGAAATGACGAAAATACTGGTAATGTTTACAAGTCCGGGTACTTCGGGTGGCGTTTTCACGGGACTGTGCTTTCAAATATTAAGAGTTCATGTTTACAGAGCTCAGAATTGGTGTCTAAAGCCTTGGAATGACGAGAATAGTTTTTGTGTTTACAATTTAGGAGGATTGGCTTTTTCGTTTTTTCTGTGAATCAGTTAAAATGGTGGCGGTTCCAGTAAATACTTCTAAGCAAACTGTGTAATTGTGGTAAAACTGTTAAAATACACAATGAGAGTTCCCAGAAATGATTAAGAACGTGTAATAAACATCTCAAGTACACGTAAATAGATTCTTACTACATTTACTGTCGAATTCAATCACGGAGGTTTTGAGTGGAAAGCTGTGAAATGACGAAAATACTGGTAATGTTTACAAGTACGGGTACTTCTGGTGGCGTTTTCACGGGACTGTGCTTTCAAATATTAAGAGTTCATGTTTACAGAGCTCAGAATTGGTGTCTAAAGCCTTTGAATCACGAGAATAGTTTTTGTGTTTACAATTTAGGAGGATTGGCTTTGTCGTTTTTTTTGTGTGAATCAGTTAAAATGGTGGCGTTTCCAGTTAACAGTTCTAAGCAAACTGTCTAATTGTGGTAAAACTATTAAAATACACAATGAGAGTTCCCAGAAATGATTAAGAACGTGTAATAAACATCTCAAGTACACGTGAATAGATTCTTACTACATTTACTGTCGAATTCAATCACGAGGTTTCCCGTGGAAAGCTGTGAAATGACGAAAATACTGGTAATGTTTACAAGTACGGGTACTTCTGGTGGCGTTTTCACGGGACTGTGCTTTCAATTATTACGAGTTCATGTTTATAGAGCTCAGAATTGGTGTCTAAAGCCTTGGAATGACGAGAATAGTTTTTATGTTTACAATTTAGGAGGATTTGCTTTGTCGTTTCTTTGTGTTAATCAGTTAAAATGGTGGCGGTTCCAGTAAACCCTTCTAAGCAAACTGTCTAATTGAGGTAAAACTGTTAAAATACACAATGATAGTTCCCAGAAATGATTAAGAACGTGTAATAAACATCTCAAGTACACGTAAATAGATTTTTACTACATTTACTGTCGAATTCAATCACGGAGGTTTCCAGTGGAAAGCTGTGAAATGACGAAAATACTGGTAACATTGACAATTCCGGATACTTCGGGTGGATTTTCACGGTACTGTGCTTTCAAATATTAAGAGTTCATGTTTACAGAGCTCAGAATTGGTGTCTAAAGCCTTGGAATGAGGATAATATTGTTTATGTTTATAATTTAGGAGGATTGGCTTCGGCGCTTTTTTGTGTGTATCATTTAAAATGGTGACGGTTCCAGGAAATACTTCTAAGCAAACTGTCCAATTGTGGTAAAACTGTTAAAATACACAATGAGAGTTCCCAGAAATGATTAAGAACGTTTAATAAACACCTCAAGTACACGTAAATAGATTCTAACTACCTTTCCTGTCGAATTCAATCACGGAGTTTTCCAGTGGAAAGCTGTGAAATGACGAAAATACTGGTAATGTTTACAAGTCCGGGTACTGCGGATGGCATTTTCACGGGACTGCGCTTTCAATTATTACGAGTTCATGTTTACAGAGCTCAGAATTGGTGTCTAAAGCCTTGGAATGACGAGAATAGTTTTTATATTTACAATTTAGGAGGATTGGCTTTGGCTTTTTTTTGTGTTAATCAGTTAAAATGGTGGCGGTTCCAGTAAATACTTCTAAGCAAACTGTCTAATTGTGGTAAAACTGTTAAAATACACAATGAGAGTTCCCAGAAATGATTAAGAACGTGTAATAAACATCTCACGTACACGTAAATAGATTCTTATTACATTTACTGTCGAATTCAATCACGGAGGTTTCGAATGGAAAGCTGTGAAATGACGAAAATACTGGTAATGTTTACAAGTACGGGTACTTCTGGTGGCGTTTTCACGGGACTGTGCTTTCAAATATTAAGAGTTCATGTTTACAGAGCTCAGAATTGGTGTCTAAAGCCTTTGAATCACGAGCATAGTTTTTGTGTTTACAATTTAGGAGGATTGGCTTTGTCGTTTTTTTTTTGTGAATCAGTTAAAATGGTGGCGTTTCCAGTTAACAGGTCTAAGCAAACTGTCTAATTGTGGTAAAACTATTAAAATACACAATGAGAGTTCCCCGAAATGATTATGAACGTGTAGTAAACATCTCCAGTACACGTGAATAGATTCTTACTACATTTACTGTTGAATTCAATCACGGAGGTTTCGAGTCGAAAGCTGTGAAATGACGAAAATACTGGTAATGTTTACAAGTACGGGTACTTCTGGTGGCGTTTTCACGGGACTGTGCTTTCAATTATTACGAGTTCATGTTTACAGAGCTCAGAATTGGTGTCTAAAGCCTTTGAATCACGAGAATAGTTTTTGTGTTTACAATTTAGGAGGATTGGCTTTGGCGTTTTTTTTGTGTGAATCAGTTAAAATGGTGGCGGTTCCAGTAAATACTTCTAAGCAAACTGTCTAATTGTGGTAAAACTGTTAAAATACACAATGAGAGTTCCCAGAAATGATTAAGAACGTGTAATAAACCCCTCAAGTACACGTAAATAGATTCTTACTACCTTTCTTGTCGAATTCAATCACGGAGGTTTCCCGTGGAAAGCTGTGAAATGACGAAAATACTGGTAATGTTTACAAGTACGGGTACTTCTGGTGGCGTTTTCACGGGACTGTGCTTTCAATTATTACGAGTTCATGTTTACAGAGCTCAGAATTGGTGTCTAAAGCCTTGGAATGAGGAGAATATTGTTTATGTTTACAATTTAGGAGGATTGGCTTCGGCGCTTTTTTGTGCGTATCATTTAAAATGGTGACGGTTCCAGGAAATACTTCTAAGCAAACTGTCTAATTGTGGTAAAACTGTTAAAATACACAATGAGAGTTCCCAGAAATGATTAAGAACGTTTAATAAACACCTCAAGTACACGTAAATAGATTCTTACTACCTTTCCTGTCGAATTCAATCACGGAGGTTTCCCGTGGAAAGCTGTGAAATGACAAAATACTGGTAATGTTTACAAGTCCGGGTACTGCGGGTGGCATTTTCACGGGACTGTGCTTTCAATTATTACGAGTTCATGTTTACAGAGCTCAGAATTGGTGTCTAAAGCCTTGGAATGACGAGAATAGTTTTTATATTTACAATTTAGGAGGATTGGCTTTGGCTTTTTTTTGTGTTAATCAGTTAAAATGGTGGCGGTTCCAGTAAATACTTGTAAGCAAACTGTCTAATTGTGGTAAAACTGTTAAAATACACAATGAGAGTTCCCAGAAATGATTAACAACGTGTAATAAACATCTCACGTACACGTAAATAGATTCTTATTACATTTACTGTCGAATTCAATCACGGAGGTTTCGAATGGAAAGCTGTGAAATGACGAAAATACTGGTAATGCTTACAAGTACGGGTACTTCTGGTGGCGTTTTCACGGGACTGTGCTTTCAAATATTAAGAGTTCATGTTTACAGAGCTCAGAATTGGTGTCTAAAGCCTTTGAATCACGAGAATAGTTTTTGTGTTTACAATTTAGGAGGATTGGCTTTGTCGTTTTTTTTGTATGAATCAGTTAAAATGGTGGCGTTTCCAGTTAACAGTTCTAAGCAAACTGTCTAATTGTGGTAAAACTATTAAAATACACAATGAGAGTTCCCCGAAATGATTAAGAACGTGTAATAAACATCTCAAGTAGACGTGAATAGATTCTTACTACATTTACTGTCGAATTCAATCACGAGGTTTCCCGTGGAAAGCTGTGAAATGACGAAAATACTGGTTATGTTTACAAGTACGGGTACTTCTGGTGGCGTTTTCACGGGACTGTGCTTTCAATTATTACGAGTTCATGTTTATAGAGCTCAGAATTGGTGTCTAAAGCCTTGGAATGACGAGAATAGTTTTTATGTTTACAATTTAGGAGGATTTGCTTTGTCGTTTCTTTGTGTTAATCAGTTAAAATGGTGGCGGTTCCAGTAAACCCTTCTAAGCAAACTGTCTAATTGTGGTAAAACTGTTAAAATAAACAATGATAGTTCCCAGAAATGATTAAGAACGTGTAATAAACATCTCAAGTACACGTAAATAGATTTTTACTACATTTACTGTCGAATTCAATCACGGAGGTTTCCAGTGGAAAGCTGTGAAATGACGAAAATACTGGTAATATTGACAATTCCGGATACTTCGAGTGGATTTTCACGGTACTGTGCTTTCAAATATTAAGAGTTCATGTTTACAGAGCTCAGAATTGGTGTCTAAAGCCTTGGAATGAGGATAATATTGTTTATGTTTACAAATTAGGAGGATTGGCTTCGGCGCTTTTTTGTGTGTATCATTTAAAATGGTGACGGTTCCAGGAAATACTTCTAAGCAAACTGTCCAATTGTGGTAAAACTGTTAAAATACACAATGAGAGTTCCCAGAAATGATTAAGAACGTTTAATAAACACCTCAAGTACACGTAAATAGATTCTAACTACCTTTCCTGTCGAATTCAATCACGGAGGTTTCCAGTGGAAAGCTGTGAAATGACGAAAATACTGGTAATGTTTACAAGTCCGGGTACTGCGGATGGCATTTTCACGGGACTGCGCTTTCAATTATTACGAGTTCATGTTTACAGAGCTCAGAATTGGTGTCTAAAGCTTTGGAATGACGAGAATAGTTTTTATATTTACAATTTAGGAGGATTGGCTTTGGCTTTTTTTTGTGTTAATCAGTTAAAATGGTGGCGGTTCCAGTAAATACTTCTAAGCAAACTGTCTAATTGTGGTAAAACTGTTAAAATACACAATGAGAGTTCCCAGAAATGATTAAGAACGTGTAATAAACATCTCACGTACACGTAAATAGATTCTTATTACATTTACTGTCGAATTCAATCACGGAGGTTTCCAGTGGAAAGCTGTGAAATGACGAAAATACTGGTAATGTTTACAAGTACGGGTACTTCTGGTGGCGTTTTCACGGGACTGTGCTTTCAAATATTAAGAGTTCATGTTTACAGAGCTCAGAATTGGTGTCTAAAGCCTTTGAATCACGAGAATAGTTTTTGTGTTTACAATTTAGGAGGATTGGCTTTGTCGTTTTTTTTGTGCGAATCAGTTAAAATGGTGGCGTTTCCAGTTAACAGGTCTAAGCAAACTGTCTAATTGTGGTAAAACTATTAAAATACACAATGAGAGTTCCCCGAAATGATTAAGAACGTGTAATAAACATCTCAAGTACACGTAAATAGATTCTTACTACATTTACTGTCGAATTCAATCACGGAGGTTTCGAGTGGAAAGCTGTGAAATGACGAAAATACTGGTAATGTTTACAAGTCCGGGTACTTCTGGAGGCGTTTTCACGGGACTGTGCTTTCAAATATTAAGAGTTCATGTTTACAGAGCTCAGAATTGGTGTCTAAAGCCTTTGAATCACGAGAATAGTTATTGTGTTTACAATTTAGGAGGATTGGCTTTGTCGTTTTTTTTTGTGAATCTGTTAAAATGGTGGCGTTTCCAGTTAACAGGTCTAAGCAAACTGTCTAATTGTGGTAAAACTATTAAAATACACAATGAGAGTTCCCCGAAATGATTAAGAACATGTAATAAACATCTCAAGTACACGTAAATAGATTCTAACTACCTTTCCTGTCGAATTCAATCACGGAGGTTTCCAGTGGAAAGCTGTGAAATGACGAAAATACTGGTAATGTTTACAAGTCCGGGTACTTCTGGAGGCGTTTTCACGGGACTGTGCTTTCAATTATTACGAGTTCATGTTTACAGAGCTCAGAATTGGTGTCTAAAGCCTTGGAATGACGAGAATAGTTTTTATATTTACAATTTTGGAGGATTGGCTTTGGCTTTTTTTGTGTGAATCAGTTATAATGGTGGCGGTTCCAGTAAATACTTCTAAGCAAACTGTCTAATTGTGGTAAAACTGTTAAAATACACAATGAGAGTTCCCAGAAATGATTAAGAACGTGTAATAAACATCTCAAGTACACGTAAATAGATTCTTACTACATTTACTGTCGAATTCAATCACGGAGGTTTTGAGTGGAAAGCTGTGAAATGACGAAAATACTGGTAATGTTTACAAGTACGGGTACTTCTGGTGGCGTTTTCACGGGACTGTGCTTTCAAATATTAAGAGTTCATGTTTACAGAGCTCAGAATTGGTGTCTAAAGCCTTTGAATCACGAGAATAGTTTTTGTGTTTACAATTTAGGAGGATTGGCTTTGTCGTTTTTTTTGTGCGAATCAGTTAAAATGGTGGCGTTTCCAGTTAACAGGTCTAAGCAAACTGTCTAATTGTGGTAAAACTATTAAAATACACAATGAGAGTTCCCCGAAATGATTAAGAACGTGTAATAAACATCTCAAGTACACGTAAATAGATTCTTACTACATTTACTGTCGAATTCAATCACGGAGGTTTCGAGTGGAAAGCTGTGAAATGACGAAAATACTGGTAATGTTTACAAGTCCGGGTACTTCTGGAGGCGTTTTCACGGGACTGTGCTTTCAAATATTAAGAGTTCATGTTTACAGAGCTCAGAATTGGTGTCTAAAGCCTTTGAATCACGAGAATAGTTTTTGTGTTTACAATTTAGGAGGATTGGCTTTGTCGTTTTTTTTGTGTGAATCAGTTAAAATGGTGGCGTTTCCAGTTAACAGGTCTAAGCAAACTGTCTAATTGTGGTAAAACTATTAAAATACACAATGAGAGTTCCCCGAAATGATTAAGAACGTGTAATAAACATCTCAAGTACACGTAAATAGACTCTTACTACATTTACTGTCGAATTCAATCACGGAGGTTTCCAGTGGAAAGCTGTGAAATGACGAAAATACTGGTAATGTTTACAAGTCCGGGTACTTCTGGAGGCGTTTTCACGGGACTGTGCTTTCAAATATTAAGAGTTCATGTTTACAGAGCTCAGAATTGGTGTCTAAAGCCTTTGAATCACGAGAATAGTTTTTATGTTTACAATTTAGGAGGATTGGCTTTGGCGTTTTTTTTGTGTGAATCAGTTAAAATGGTGGCGGTTCCAGTAAACAGTTCTAAGCAAACTGTCTAATTGTGGTAAAACTATTAAAATACACAATGAGAGTTCCGAGAAATGATTAAGAACGTGTAATAAACACCTCAAGTACACGTAAATAGATTCTTACTACCTTTACTGTTGAATTCAATCACGGAGGTTTCGAGTGGAAAGCTGTGAAATGACGAAAATACTGGTAATGTTTACAAGTCCGGGTACTTCGGGTGGCGTTTTCACGGGACTTTGCTTTCAATTATTACGAGTTCATGTTTACAGAGCTCAGAATTGGTGTCTAAAGCCTTGGAATGACGAGAATAGTTTTTATATTTACAATTTTGGAGGATTGGCTTTGGCTTTTTTTGTGTGAATCAGTTAAAATGGTGGCGGTTCCAGTAAATACTTCTAAGCAAACTGTCTAATTGTGGTAAAACTGTTAAAATACACAATGAGAGTTCCCAGAAATGATTAAGAACGTGTAATAAACATCTCAAGTACACGTAAATAGATTCTTACTACATTTACTGTCGAATTCAATCACGGAGGTTTTGAGTGGAAAGCTGTGAAATGACGAAAATACTGGTAATGTTTACAAGTACGGGTACTTCTGGTGGCGTTTTCACGGGACTGTGCTTTCAAATATTAAGAGTTCATGTTTACAGAGCTCAGAATTGGTGTCTAAAGCCTTTGAATCACGAGAATAGTTTTTGTGTTTACAATTTAGGAGGATTGGCTTTGTCGTTTTTTTTGTGCGAATCAGTTAAAATGGTGGCGTTTCCAGTTAACAGGTCTAAGCAAACTGTCTAATTGTGGTAAAACTATTAAAATACACAATGAGAGTTCCCCGAAATGATTAAGAACGTGTAATAAACATCTCAAGTACACGTAAATAGATTCTTACTACATTTACTGTCGAATTCAATCACGGAGGTTTCCAGTGGAAAGCTGTGAAATGACGAAAATACTGGTAATGTTTACAAGTACGGGTACTTCTGGAGGCGTTTTCACGGGACTGTGCTTTCAAATATTAAGAGTTCATGTTTACAGAGCTCAGAATTGGTGTCTAAAGCCTTTGAATCACGAGAATAGTTTTTGTGTTTACAATTTAGGAGGATTGGCTTTGTCGTTTTTTTTGTGTGAATCAGTTAAAATGGTGGCGTTTCCAGTTAACAGGTCTAAGCAAACTGTCTAATTGTGGTAAAACTATTAAAATACACAATGAGAGTTCCCCGAAATGATTAAGAACGTGTAATAAACATCTCAAGTACACGTAAATAGACTCTTACTACATTTACTGTCGAATTCAATCACGGAGGTTTCCAGTGGAAAGCTGTGAAATGACGAAAATACTGGTAATGTTTACAAGTCCGGGTACTTCTGGAGGCGTTTTCACGGGACTGTGCTTTCAAATATTAAGAGTTCATGTTTACAGAGCTCAGAATTGGTGTCTAAAGCCTTTGAATCACGAGAATAGTTTTTATGTTTACAATTTAGGAGGATTGGCTTTGGCGTTTTTTTTGTGTGAATCAGTTAAAATGGTGGCGGTTCCAGTAAACAGTTCTAAGCAAACTGTCTAATTGTGGTAAAACTATTAAAATACACAATGAGAGTTCCGAGAAATGATTAAGAACGTGTAATAAACACCTCAAGTACACGTAAATAGATTCTTACTACCTTTACTGTTGAATTCAATCACGGAGGTTTCGAGTGGAAAGCTGTGAAATGACGAAAATACTGGTAATGTTTACAAGTCCGGGTACTTCGGGTGGCGTTTTCACGGGACTTTGCTTTCAATTATTACGAGTTCATGTTTACAGAGCTCAGAATTGGTGTCTAAAGCCTTGGAATGACGAGAATAGTTTTTATATTTACAATTTTGGAGGATTGGCTTTGGCTTTTTTTGTGTGAATCAGTTAAAATGGTGGCGGTTCCAGTAAACACTTCTAAGCAAACTGTCTAATTGTGGTAAAACTGTGAAAATACACAATGATAGTTCCCAGAAATGATTAAGAACGTGTAATAAACACCTCAAGTACACGTAAATAGATTCTTACTACATTTACTGTCGAATTCAACACGGAGGTTTCGAATGGAAAGCTGTGAAATGACGAAAATACTGGTAATGTTTACAAGTACGGGTACTTCTGGTGGCGTTTTCACGATACTGTGCTTTCAAATATTAAGAGTTCATGTTTACAGAGCTCAGAATAGGTGTCTAAAGCCTTGGAATGAGGATAATATTGTTTATGTTTACAATTTAGGAGGATTGGCTTCGGCGCTTTTTTGTGTGTATCATTTAAATGGTGACGGTTCCAGGAAATACTTCTAAGCAAACTGTCCAATTGTGGTAAAACTGTTAAAATACACAATGAGAGTTCCCAGAAATGATTAAGAACGTTTAATAAACACCTCAAGTACACGTAAATAGATTCTAACTACCTTTCCTGTCGAATTCAATCACGGAGGTTTCCAGTGGAAAGCTGTGAAATGACGAAAATACTGGTAATGTTTACAAGTCCGGGTACTGCGGATGGCATTATCACGGGACTGCGCTTTCAATTATTACGAGTTCATGTTTACAGAGCTCAGAATTGGTGTCTAAAGCTTTGGAATGACGAGAATAGTTTTTATATTTACAATTTAGGAGGATTGGCTTTGGCTTTTTTTTGTGTTAATCAGTTAAAATGGTGGCGGTTCCAGTAAATACTTCTAAGCAAACTGTCTAATTGTGGTAAAACTGTTAAAATACACAATGAGAGTTCCCAGAAATGATTAAGAACGTGTAATAAACATCTCATGTACACGTAAATAGATTCTTATTACATTTACTGTCGAATTCAATCACGGAGGTTTCCAGTGGAAAGCTGTGAAATGACGAAAATACTGGTAATGTTTACAAGTACGGGTACTTCTGGTGGCGTTTTCACGGGACTGTGCTTTCAAATATTAAGAGTTCATGTTTACAGAGCTCAGAATTGGTGTCTAAAGCCTTTGAATCACGAGAATAGTTTTTGTGTTTACAATTTAGGAGGATTGGCTTTGTCGTTTTTTTTGTGTGAATCAGTTAAAATGGTGGCGTTTCCAGTTAACAGGTCTAAGCAAACTGTCTAATTGTGGTAAAACTATTAAAATACACAATGAGAGTTCCCCGAAATGATTAAGAACGTGTAATAAACATCTCAAGTACACGTAAATAGATTCTTACTACATTTACTGTCGAATTCAATCACGGAGGTTTCGAGTGGAAAGCTGTGAAATGACGAAAATACTGGTAATGTTTACAAGTCCGGGTACTTCTGGAGGCGTTTTCACGGGACTGTGCTTTCAAATATTAAGAGTTCATGTTTACAGAGCTCAGAATTGGTGTCTAAAGCCTTTGAATCACGAGAATAGTTTTTGTGTTTACAATTTAGGAGGATTGGCTTTGTCGTTTTTTTTGTGTGAATCTGTTAAAATGGTGGCGTTTCCAGTTAACAGGTCTAAGCAAACTGTCTAATTGTGGTAAAACTATTAAAATACACAATGATAGTTCCCAGAAATGATTAAGAACGTGTAATAAACACCTCAAGTACACGTAAATAGATTCTTACTACATTTACTGTCGAATTCAACACGGAGGTTTCGAATGGAAAGCTGTGAAATGACGAAAATACTGGTAATGTTTACAAGTACGGGTACTTCTGGTGGCGTTTTCACGATACTGTGCTTTCAAATATTAAGAGTTCATGTTTACAGAGCTCAGAATAGGTGTCTAAAGCCTTGGAATGAGGATAATATTGTTTATGTTTACAATTTAGGAGGATTGGCTTTGGCTTTTTTTTGTGTTAATCAGTTAAAATGGTGGCGGTTCCAGTAAATACTTCTAAGCAAACTGTCTAATTGTGGTAAAACTGTTAAAATACACAATGAGAGTTCCCAGAAATGATTAAGAACGTGTAATAAACATCTCACGTACACGTAAATAGATTCTTATTACATTTACTGTCGAATTCAATCACGGAGGTTTCGAATGGAAAGCTGTGAAATGACGAAAATACTGGTAATGTTTACAAGTACGGGTACTTCTGGTGGCGTTTTCACGGGACTGTGCTTTCAAATATTAAGAGTTCATGTTTACAGAGCTCAGAATTGGTGTCTAAAGCCTTTGAATCACGAGAATAGTTTTTGTGTTTACAATTTAGGAGGATTGGCTTTGTCGTTTTTTTTGTGTGAATCAGTTAAAATGGTGGCGTTTCCAGTTAACAGGTCTAAGCAAACTGTCTAATTGTGGTAAAACTATTAAAATACACAATGAGAGTTCCCCGAAATGATTAAGAACGTGTAATAAACATCTCAAGTACACGTAAATAGATTCTAACTACCTTTCCTGTCGAATTCAATCACGGAGGTTTCGAGTGGAAAGCTGTGAAATGACGAAAATACTGGTAATGTTTACAAGTCCGGGTACTTCGGGTGGCGTTTTCACGGGACTGTGCTTTCAAATATTAAGAGTTCATGTTTACAGAGCTCAGAATTGGTGTCTAAAGCCTTGGAATGACGAGAATAGTTTTTGTGTTTACAATTTAGGAGGATTGGCTTTGTCGTTTTTTGTGTGAATCAGTTAAAATGGTGGCGTTTCCAGTTAACAGTTCTAAGCAAACTGTCTAATTGTGGTAAAACTATTAAAATACACAATGAGAGTTCCCAGAAATGATTAAGAACGTGTAATAAACATCTCAAGTACACGTGAATAGATTCTTACTACATTTACTGTCGAATTCACTCACGAGGTTTCCCGTGGAAAGCTGTGAAATGACGAAAATACTGGTAATGTTTACAAGTACGGGTACTTCTGGTGGCGTTTTCACGGGACTGTGCTTTCAAATATTAAGAGTTCATGTTTACAGAGCTCAGAATTGGTGTCTAAAGCCTTTGAATCACGAGCATAGTTTTTGTGTTTACAATTTAGGAGGATTGGCTTTGTCGTTTTTTTTTTGTGAATCAGTTAAAATGGTGGCGTTTCCAGTTAACAGGTCTAAGCAAACTGTCTAATTGTGGTAAAACTATTAAAATACACAATGAGAGTTCCCCGAAATGATTATGAACGTGTAGTAAACATCTCCAGTACACGTGAATAGATTCTTACTACATTTACTGTTGAATTCAATCACGGAGGTTTCGAGTCGAAAGCTGTGAAATGACGAAAATACTGGTAATGTTTACAAGTACGGGTACTTCTGGTGGCGTTTTCACGGGACTGTGCTTTCAATTATTACGAGTTCATGTTTACAGAGCTCAGAATTGGTGTCTAAAGCCTTTGAATCACGAGAATAGTTTTTGTGTTTACAATTTAGGAGGATTGGCTTTGGCGTTTTTTTTGTGTGAATCAGTTAAAATGGTGGCGGTTCCAGTAAATACTTCTAAGCAAACTGTCTAATTGTGGTAAAACTGTTAAAATACACAATGAGAGTTCCCAGAAATGATTAAGAACGTGTAATAAACCCCTCAAGTACACGTAAATAGATTCTTACTACCTTTCTTGTCGAATTCAATCACGGAGGTTTCCCGTGGAAAGCTGTGAAATGACGAAAATACTGGTAATGTTTACAAGTACGGGTACTTCTGGTGGCGTTTTCACGGGACTGTGCTTTCAATTATTACGAGTTCATGTTTACAGAGCTCAGAATTGGTGTCTAAAGCCTTGGAATGAGGAGAATATTGTTTATGTTTACAATTTAGGAGGATTGGCTTCGGCGCTTTTTTGTGCGTATCATTTAAAATGGTGACGGTTCCAGGAAATACTTCTAAGCAAACTGTCTAATTGTGGTAAAACTGTTAAAATACACAATGAGAGTTCCCAGAAATGATTAAGAACGTTTAATAAACACCTCAAGTACACGTAAATAGATTCTTACTACCTTTCCTGTCGAATTCAATCACGGAGGTTTCCCGTGGAAAGCTGTGAAATGACAAAATACTGGTAATGTTTACAAGTCCGGGTACTGCGGGTGGCATTTTCACGGGACTGTGCTTTCAATTATTACGAGTTCATGTTTACAGAGCTCAGAATTGGTGTCTAAAGCCTTGGAATGACGAGAATAGTTTTTATATTTACAATTTAGGAGGATTGGCTTTGGCTTTTTTTTGTGTTAATCAGTTAAAATGGTGGCGGTTCCAGTAAATACTTGTAAGCAAACTGTCTAATTGTGGTAAAACTGTTAAAATACACAATGAGAGTTCCCAGAAATGATTAACAACGTGTAATAAACATCTCACGTACACGTAAATAGATTCTTATTACATTTACTGTCGAATTCAATCACGGAGGTTTCGAATGGAAAGCTGTGAAATGACGAAAATACTGGTAATGTTTACAAGTACGGGTACTTCTGGTGGCGTTTTCACGGGACTGTGCTTTCAAATATTAAGAGTTCATGTTTACAGAGCTCAGAATTGGTGTCTAAAGCCTTTGAATCACGAGAATAGTTTTTGTGTTTACAATTTAGGAGGATTGGCTTTGTCGTTTTTTTTGTATGAATCAGTTAAAATGGTGGCGTTTCCAGTTAACAGTTCTAAGCAAACTGTCTAATTGTGGTAAAACTATTAAAATACACAATGAGAGTTCCCCGAAATGATTAAGAACGTGTAATAAACATCTCAAGTAGACGTGAATAGATTCTTACTACATTTACTGTCGAATTCAATCACGAGGTTTCCCGTGGAAAGCTGTGAAATGACGAAAATACTGGTTATGTTTACAAGTACGGGTACTTCTGGTGGCGTTTTCACGGGACTGTGCTTTCAATTATTACGAGTTCATGTTTATAGAGCTCAGAATTGGTGTCTAAAGCCTTGGAATGACGAGAATAGTTTTTATGTTTACAATTTAGGAGGATTTGCTTTGTCGTTTCTTTGTGTTAATCAGTTAAAATGGTGGCGGTTCCAGTAAACCCTTCTAAGCAAACTGTCTAATTGTGGTAAAACTGTTAAAATAAACAATGATAGTTCCCAGAAATGATTAAGAACGTGTAATAAACATCTCAAGTACACGTAAATAGATTTTTACTACATTTACTGTCGAATTCAATCACGGAGGTTTCCAGTGGAAAGCTGTGAAATGACGAAAATACTGGTAATATTGACAATTCCGGATACTTCGAGTGGATTTTCACGGTACTGTGCTTTCAAATATTAAGAGTTCATGTTTACAGAGCTCAGAATTGGTGTCTAAAGCCTTGGAATGAGGATAATATTGTTTATGTTTACAAATTAGGAGGATTGGCTTCGGCGCTTTTTTGTGTGTATCATTTAAAATGGTGACGGTTCCAGGAAATACTTCTAAGCAAACTGTCCAATTGTGGTAAAACTGTTAAAATACACAATGAGAGTTCCCAGAAATGATTAAGAACGTTTAATAAACACCTCAAGTACACGTAAATAGATTCTAACTACCTTTCCTGTCGAATTCAATCACGGAGGTTTCCAGTGGAAAGCTGTGAAATGACGAAAATACTGGTAATGTTTACAAGTCCGGGTACTGCGGATGGCATTTTCACGGGACTGCGCTTTCAATTATTACGAGTTCATGTTTACAGAGCTCAGAATTGGTGTCTAAAGCTTTGGAATGACGAGAATAGTTTTTATATTTACAATTTAGGAGGATTGGCTTTGGCTTTTTTTTGTGTTAATCAGTTAAAATGGTGGCGGTTCCAGTAAATACTTCTAAGCAAACTGTCTAATTGTGGTAAAACTGTTAAAATACACAATGAGAGTTCCCAGAAATGATTAAGAACGTGTAATAAACATCTCACGTACACGTAAATAGATTCTTATTACATTTACTGTCGAATTCAATCACGGAGGTTTCCAGTGGAAAGCTGTGAAATGACGAAAATACTGGTAATGTTTACAAGTACGGGTACTTCTGGTGGCGTTTTCACGGGACTGTGCTTTCAAATATTAAGAGTTCATGTTTACAGAGCTCAGAATTGGTGTCTAAAGCCTTTGAATCACGAGAATAGTTTTTGTGTTTACAATTTAGGAGGATTGGCTTTGTCGTTTTTTTTGTGTGAATCAGTTAAAATGGTGGCGTTTCCAGTTAACAGGTCTAAGCAAACTGTCTAATTGTGGTAAAACTATTAAAATACACAATGAGAGTTCCCCGAAATGATTAAGAACGTGTAATAAACATCTCAAGTACACGTAAATAGATTCTTACTACATTTACTGTCGAATTCAATCACGGAGGTTTCGAGTGGAAAGCTGTGAAATGACGAAAATACTGGTAATGTTTACAAGTCCGGGTACTTCTGGAGGCGTTTTCACGGGACTGTGCTTTCAAATATTAAGAGTTCATGTTTACAGAGCTCAGAATTGGTGTCTAAAGCCTTTGAATCACGAGAATAGTTATTGTGTTTACAATTTAGGAGGATTGGCTTTGTCGTTTTTTTTTGTGAATCTGTTAAAATGGTGGCGTTTCCAGTTAACAGGTCTAAGCAAACTGTCTAATTGTGGTAAAACTATTAAAATACACAATGAGAGTTCCCCGAAATGATTAAGAACATGTAATAAACATCTCAAGTACACGTAAATAGATTCTAACTACCTTTCCTGTCGAATTCAATCACGGAGGTTTCCAGTGGAAAGCTGTGAAATGACGAAAATACTGGTAATGTTTACAAGTCCGGGTACTTCTGGAGGCGTTTTCACGGGACTGTGCTTTCAATTATTACGAGTTCATGTTTACAGAGCTCAGAATTGGTGTCTAAAGCCTTGGAATGACGAGAATAGTTTTTATATTTACAATTTTGGAGGATTGGCTTTGGCTTTTTTTGTGTGAATCAGTTATAATGGTGGCGGTTCCAGTAAATACTTCTAAGCAAACTGTCTAATTGTGGTAAAACTGTTAAAATACACAATGAGAGTTCCCAGAAATGATTAAGAACGTGTAATAAACATCTCAAGTACACGTAAATAGATTCTTACTACATTTACTGTCGAATTCAATCACGGAGGTTTTGAGTGGAAAGCTGTGAAATGACGAAAATACTGGTAATGTTTACAAGTACGGGTACTTCTGGTGGCGTTTTCACGGGACTGTGCTTTCAAATATTAAGAGTTCATGTTTACAGAGCTCAGAATTGGTGTCTAAAGCCTTTGAATCACGAGAATAGTTTTTGTGTTTACAATTTAGGAGGATTGGCTTTGTCGTTTTTTTTGTGCGAATCAGTTAAAATGGTGGCGTTTCCAGTTAACAGGTCTAAGCAAACTGTCTAATTGTGGTAAAACTATTAAAATACACAATGAGAGTTCCCCGAAATGATTAAGAACGTGTAATAAACATCTCAAGTACACGTAAATAGATTCTTACTACATTTACTGTCGAATTCAATCACGGAGGTTTCGAGTGGAAAGCTGTGAAATGACGAAAATACTGGTAATGTTTACAAGTCCGGGTACTTCTGGAGGCGTTTTCACGGGACTGTGCTTTCAAATATTAAGAGTTCATGTTTACAGAGCTCAGAATTGGTGTCTAAAGCCTTTGAATCACGAGAATAGTTTTTGTGTTTACAATTTAGGAGGATTGGCTTTGTCGTTTTTTTTGTGTGAATCAGTTAAAATGGTGGCGTTTCCAGTTAACAGGTCTAAGCAAACTGTCTAATTGTGGTAAAACTATTAAAATACACAATGAGAGTTCCCCGAAATGATTAAGAACGTGTAATAAACATCTCAAGTACACGTAAATAGACTCTTACTACATTTACTGTCGAATTCAATCACGGAGGTTTCCAGTGGAAAGCTGTGAAATGACGAAAATACTGGTAATGTTTACAAGTCCGGGTACTTCTGGAGGCGTTTTCACGGGACTGTGCTTTCAAATATTAAGAGTTCATGTTTACAGAGCTCAGAATTGGTGTCTAAAGCCTTTGAATCACGAGAATAGTTTTTATGTTTACAATTTAGGAGGATTGGCTTTGGCGTTTTTTTTGTGTGAATCAGTTAAAATGGTGGCGGTTCCAGTAAACAGTTCTAAGCAAACTGTCTAATTGTGGTAAAACTATTAAAATACACAATGAGAGTTCCGAGAAATGATTAAGAACGTGTAATAAACACCTCAAGTACACGTAAATAGATTCTTACTACCTTTACTGTTGAATTCAATCACGGAGGTTTCGAGTGGAAAGCTGTGAAATGACGAAAATACTGGTAATGTTTACAAGTCCGGGTACTTCGGGTGGCGTTTTCACGGGACTTTGCTTTCAATTATTACGAGTTCATGTTTACAGAGCTCAGAATTGGTGTCTAAAGCCTTGGAATGACGAGAATAGTTTTTATATTTACAATTTTGGAGGATTGGCTTTGGCTTTTTTTGTGTGAATCAGTTAAAATGGTGGCGGTTCCAGTAAACACTTCTAAGCAAACTGTCTAATTGTGGTAAAACTGTGAAAATACACAATGATAGTTCCCAGAAATGATTAAGAACGTGTAATAAACACCTCAAGTACACGTAAATAGATTCTTACTACATTTACTGTCGAATTCAACACGGAGGTTTCGAATGGAAAGCTGTGAAATGACGAAAATACTGGTAATGTTTACAAGTACGGGTACTTCTGGTGGCGTTTTCACGATACTGTGCTTTCAAATATTAAGAGTTCATGTTTACAGAGCTCAGAATAGGTGTCTAAAGCCTTGGAATGAGGATAATATTGTTTATGTTTACAATTTAGGAGGATTGGCTTCGGCGCTTTTTTGTGTGTATCATTTAAATGGTGACGGTTCCAGGAAATACTTCTAAGCAAACTGTCCAATTGTGGTAAAACTGTTAAAATACACAATGAGAGTTCCCAGAAATGATTAAGAACGTTTAATAAACACCTCAAGTACACGTAAATAGATTCTAACTACCTTTCCTGTCGAATTCAATCACGGAGGTTTCCAGTGGAAAGCTGTGAAATGACGAAAATACTGGTAATGTTTACAAGTCCGGGTACTGCGGATGGCATTATCACGGGACTGCGCTTTCAATTATTACGAGTTCATGTTTACAGAGCTCAGAATTGGTGTCTAAAGCTTTGGAATGACGAGAATAGTTTTTATATTTACAATTTAGGAGGATTGGCTTTGGCTTTTTTTTGTGTTAATCAGTTAAAATGGTGGCGGTTCCAGTAAATACTTCTAAGCAAACTGTCTAATTGTGGTAAAACTGTTAAAATACACAATGAGAGTTCCCAGAAATGATTAAGAACGTGTAATAAACATCTCATGTACACGTAAATAGATTCTTATTACATTTACTGTCGAATTCAATCACGGAGGTTTCCAGTGGAAAGCTGTGAAATGACGAAAATACTGGTAATGTTTACAAGTACGGGTACTTCTGGTGGCGTTTTCACGGGACTGTGCTTTCAAATATTAAGAGTTCATGTTTACAGAGCTCAGAATTGGTGTCTAAAGCCTTTGAATCACGAGAATAGTTTTTGTGTTTACAATTTAGGAGGATTGGCTTTGTCGTTTTTTTTGTGTGAATCAGTTAAAATGGTGGCGTTTCCAGTTAACAGGTCTAAGCAAACTGTCTAATTGTGGTAAAACTATTAAAATACACAATGAGAGTTCCCCGAAATGATTAAGAACGTGTAATAAACATCTCAAGTACACGTAAATAGATTCTTACTACATTTACTGTCGAATTCAATCACGGAGGTTTCGAGTGGAAAGCTGTGAAATGACGAAAATACTGGTAATGTTTACAAGTCCGGGTACTTCTGGAGGCGTTTTCACGGGACTGTGCTTTCAAATATTAAGAGTTCATGTTTACAGAGCTCAGAATTGGTGTCTAAAGCCTTTGAATCACGAGAATAGTTTTTGTGTTTACAATTTAGGAGGATTGGCTTTGTCGTTTTTTTTGTGTGAATCTGTTAAAATGGTGGCGTTTCCAGTTAACAGGTCTAAGCAAACTGTCTAATTGTGGTAAAACTATTAAAATACACAATGATAGTTCCCAGAAATGATTAAGAACGTGTAATAAACACCTCAAGTACACGTAAATAGATTCTTACTACATTTACTGTCGAATTCAACACGGAGGTTTCGAATGGAAAGCTGTGAAATGACGAAAATACTGGTAATGTTTACAAGTACGGGTACTTCTGGTGGCGTTTTCACGATACTGTGCTTTCAAATATTAAGAGTTCATGTTTACAGAGCTCAGAATAGGTGTCTAAAGCCTTGGAATGAGGATAATATTGTTTATGTTTACAATTTAGGAGGATTGGCTTTGGCTTTTTTTTGTGTTAATCAGTTAAAATGGTGGCGGTTCCAGTAAATACTTCTAAGCAAACTGTCTAATTGTGGTAAAACTGTTAAAATACACAATGAGAGTTCCCAGAAATGATTAAGAACGTGTAATAAACATCTCACGTACACGTAAATAGATTCTTATTACATTTACTGTCGAATTCAATCACGGAGGTTTCGAATGGAAAGCTGTGAAATGACGAAAATACTGGTAATGTTTACAAGTACGGGTACTTCTGGTGGCGTTTTCACGGGACTGTGCTTTCAAATATTAAGAGTTCATGTTTACAGAGCTCAGAATTGGTGTCTAAAGCCTTTGAATCACGAGAATAGTTTTTGTGTTTACAATTTAGGAGGATTGGCTTTGTCGTTTTTTTTGTGTGAATCAGTTAAAATGGTGGCGTTTCCAGTTAACAGGTCTAAGCAAACTGTCTAATTGTGGTAAAACTATTAAAATACACAATGAGAGTTCCCCGAAATGATTAAGAACGTGTAATAAACATCTCAAGTACACGTAAATAGATTCTAACTACCTTTCCTGTCGAATTCAATCACGGAGGTTTCGAGTGGAAAGCTGTGAAATGACGAAAATACTGGTAATGTTTACAAGTCCGGGTACTTCGGGTGGCGTTTTCACGGGACTGTGCTTTCAAATATTAAGAGTTCATGTTTACAGAGCTCAGAATTGGTGTCTAAAGCCTTGGAATGACGAGAATAGTTTTTGTGTTTACAATTTAGGAGGATTGGCTTTGTCGTTTTTTGTGTGAATCAGTTAAAATGGTGGCGGTTCCAGTAAATACTTCTAAGCAAACTGTGTAATTGTGGTAAAACTGTTAAAATACACAATGAGAGTTCCCAGAAATGATTAAGAACGTGTAATAAACATCTCAAGTACACGTAAATAGATTCTTACTACATTTACTGTCGAATTCAATCACGGAGGTTTTGAGTGGAAAGCTGTGAAATGACGAAAATACTGGTAATGTTTACAAGTACGGGTACTTCTGGTGGCGTTTTCACGGGACTGTGCTTTCAAATATTAAGAGTTCATGTTTACAGAGCTCAGAATTGGTGTCTAAAGCCTTTGAATCACGAGAATAGTTTTTGTGTTTACAATTTAGGAGGATTGGCTTTGTCGTTTTTTTTGTGTGAATCAGTTAAAATGGTGGCGTTTCCAGTTAACAGTTCTAAGCAAACTGTCTAATTGTGGTAAAACTATTAAAATACACAATGAGAGTTCCCAGAAATGATTAAGAACGTGTAATAAACATCTCAAGTACACGTGAATAGATTCTTACTACATTTACTGTCGAATTCACTCACGAGGTTTCCCGTGGAAAGCTGTGAAATGACGAAAATACTGGTAATGTTTACAAGTACGGGTACTTCTGGTGGCGTTTTCACGGGACTGTGCTTTCAAATATTAAGAGTTCATGTTTACAGAGCTCAGAATTGGTGTCTAAAGCCTTTGAATCACGAGAATAGTTTTTGTGTTTACAATTTAGGAGGATTGGCTTTGGCGTTTTTTTTGTGTGAATCAGTTAAAATGGTGGCGGTTCCAGTAAACAGTTCTAAGCAAACTGTCTAATTGTGGTAAAACTATTAAAATACACAATGAGAGTTCCGAGAAATGATTAAGAACGTGTAATAAACACCTCAAGTACACGTAAATAGATTCTTACTACCTTTACTGTTGAATTCAATCACGGAGGTTTCGAGTGGAAAGCTGTGAAATGACGAAAATACTGGTAATGTTTACAAGTCCGGGTACTTCGGGTGGCGTTTTCACGGGACTTTGCTTTCAATTATTACGAGTTCATGTTTACAGAGCTCAGAATTGGTGTCTAAAGCCTTGGAATGACGAGAATAGTTTTTATATTTACAATTTTGGAGGATTGGCTTTGGCTTTTTTTGTGTGAATCAGTTAAAATGGTGGCGGTTCCAGTAAACACTTCTAAGCAAACTGTCTAATTGTGGTAAAACTGTGAAAATACACAATGATAGTTCCCAGAAATGATTAAGAACGTGTAATAAACACCTCAAGTACACGTAAATAGATTCTTACTACATTTACTGTCGAATTCAACACGGAGGTTTCGAATGGAAAGCTGTGAAATGACGAAAATACTGGTAATGTTTACAAGTACGGGTACTTCTGGTGGCGTTTTCACGATACTGTGCTTTCAAATATTAAGAGTTCATGTTTACAGAGCTCAGAATAGGTGTCTAAAGCCTTGGAATGAGGATAATATTGTTTATGTTTACAATTTAGGAGGATTGGCTTCGGCGCTTTTTTGTGTGTATCATTTAAATGGTGACGGTTCCAGGAAATACTTCTAAGCAAACTGTCCAATTGTGGTAAAACTGTTAAAATACACAATGAGAGTTCCCAGAAATGATTAAGAACGTTTAATAAACACCTCAAGTACACGTAAATAGATTCTAACTACCTTTCCTGTCGAATTCAATCACGGAGGTTTCCAGTGGAAAGCTGTGAAATGACGAAAATACTGGTAATGTTTACAAGTCCGGGTACTGCGGATGGCATTATCACGGGACTGCGCTTTCAATTATTACGAGTTCATGTTTACAGAGCTCAGAATTGGTGTCTAAAGCTTTGGAATGACGAGAATAGTTTTTATATTTACAATTTAGGAGGATTGGCTTTGGCTTTTTTTTGTGTTAATCAGTTAAAATGGTGGCGGTTCCAGTAAATACTTCTAAGCAAACTGTCTAATTGTGGTAAAACTGTTAAAATACACAATGAGAGTTCCCAGAAATGATTAAGAACGTGTAATAAACATCTCATGTACACGTAAATAGATTCTTATTACATTTACTGTCGAATTCAATCACGGAGGTTTCCAGTGGAAAGCTGTGAAATGACGAAAATACTGGTAATGTTTACAAGTACGGGTACTTCTGGTGGCGTTTTCACGGGACTGTGCTTTCAAATATTAAGAGTTCATGTTTACAGAGCTCAGAATTGGTGTCTAAAGCCTTTGAATCACGAGAATAGTTTTTGTGTTTACAATTTAGGAGGATTGGCTTTGTCGTTTTTTTTGTGTGAATCAGTTAAAATGGTGGCGTTTCCAGTTAACAGGTCTAAGCAAACTGTCTAATTGTGGTAAAACTATTAAAATACACAATGAGAGTTCCCCGAAATGATTAAGAACGTGTAATAAACATCTCAAGTACACGTAAATAGATTCTTACTACATTTACTGTCGAATTCAATCACGGAGGTTTCGAGTGGAAAGCTGTGAAATGACGAAAATACTGGTAATGTTTACAAGTCCGGGTACTTCTGGAGGCGTTTTCACGGGACTGTGCTTTCAAATATTAAGAGTTCATGTTTACAGAGCTCAGAATTGGTGTCTAAAGCCTTTGAATCACGAGAATAGTTTTTGTGTTTACAATTTAGGAGGATTGGCTTTGTCGTTTTTTTTGTGTGAATCTGTTAAAATGGTGGCGTTTCCAGTTAACAGGTCTAAGCAAACTGTCTAATTGTGGTAAAACTATTAAAATACACAATGATAGTTCCCAGAAATGATTAAGAACGTGTAATAAACACCTCAAGTACACGTAAATAGATTCTTACTACATTTACTGTCGAATTCAACACGGAGGTTTCGAATGGAAAGCTGTGAAATGACGAAAATACTGGTAATGTTTACAAGTACGGGTACTTCTGGTGGCGTTTTCACGATACTGTGCTTTCAAATATTAAGAGTTCATGTTTACAGAGCTCAGAATAGGTGTCTAAAGCCTTGGAATGAGGATAATATTGTTTATGTTTACAATTTAGGAGGATTGGCTTTGGCTTTTTTTTGTGTTAATCAGTTAAAATGGTGGCGGTTCCAGTAAATACTTCTAAGCAAACTGTCTAATTGTGGTAAAACTGTTAAAATACACAATGAGAGTTCCCAGAAATGATTAAGAACGTGTAATAAACATCTCACGTACACGTAAATAGATTCTTATTACATTTACTGTCGAATTCAATCACGGAGGTTTCGAATGGAAAGCTGTGAAATGACGAAAATACTGGTAATGTTTACAAGTACGGGTACTTCTGGTGGCGTTTTCACGGGACTGTGCTTTCAAATATTAAGAGTTCATGTTTACAGAGCTCAGAATTGGTGTCTAAAGCCTTTGAATCACGAGAATAGTTTTTGTGTTTACAATTTAGGAGGATTGGCTTTGTCGTTTTTTTTGTGTGAATCAGTTAAAATGGTGGCGTTTCCAGTTAACAGGTCTAAGCAAACTGTCTAATTGTGGTAAAACTATTAAAATACACAATGAGAGTTCCCCGAAATGATTAAGAACGTGTAATAAACATCTCAAGTACACGTAAATAGATTCTAACTACCTTTCCTGTCGAATTCAATCACGGAGGTTTCGAGTGGAAAGCTGTGAAATGACGAAAATACTGGTAATGTTTACAAGTCCGGGTACTTCGGGTGGCGTTTTCACGGGACTGTGCTTTCAAATATTAAGAGTTCATGTTTACAGAGCTCAGAATTGGTGTCTAAAGCCTTGGAATGACGAGAATAGTTTTTGTGTTTACAATTTAGGAGGATTGGCTTTGTCGTTTTTTGTGTGAATCAGTTAAAATGGTGGCGGTTCCAGTAAATACTTCTAAGCAAACTGTGTAATTGTGGTAAAACTGTTAAAATACACAATGAGAGTTCCCAGAAATGATTAAGAACGTGTAATAAACATCTCAAGTACACGTAAATAGATTCTTACTACATTTACTGTCGAATTCAATCACGGAGGTTTTGAGTGGAAAGCTGTGAAATGACGAAAATACTGGTAATGTTTACAAGTACGGGTACTTCTGGTGGCGTTTTCACGGGACTGTGCTTTCAAATATTAAGAGTTCATGTTTACAGAGCTCAGAATTGGTGTCTAAAGCCTTTGAATCACGAGAATAGTTTTTGTGTTTACAATTTAGGAGGATTGGCTTTGTCGTTTTTTTTGTGTGAATCAGTTAAAATGGTGGCGTTTCCAGTTAACAGTTCTAAGCAAACTGTCTAATTGTGGTAAAACTATTAAAATACACAATGAGAGTTCCCAGAAATGATTAAGAACGTGTAATAAACATCTCAAGTACACGTGAATAGATTCTTACTACATTTACTGTCGAATTCAATCACGAGGTTTCCCGTGGAAAGCTGTGAAATGACGAAAATACTGGTAATGTTTACAAGTACGGGTACTTCTGGTGGCGTTTTCACGGGACTGTGCTTTCAATTATTACGAGTTCATGTTTATAGAGCTCAGAATTGGTGTCTAAAGCCTTGGAATGACGAGAATAGTTTTTATGTTTACAATTTAGGAGGATTTGCTTTGTCGTTTCTTTGTGTTAATCAGTTAAAATGGTGGCGGTTCCAGTAAACCCTTCTAAGCAAACTGTCTAATTGTGGTAAAACTGTTAAAATACACAATGATAGTTCCCAGAAATGATTAAGAACGTGTAATAAACATCTCAAGTACACGTAAATAGATTTTTACTACATTTACTGTCGAATTCAATCACGGAGGTTTCCAGTGGAAAGCTGTGAAATGACGAAAATACTGGTAACATTGACAATTCCGGATACTTCGGGTGGATTTTCACGGTACTGTGCTTTCAAATATTAAGAGTTCATGTTTACAGAGCTCAGAATTGGTGTCTAAAGCCTTGGAATGAGGATAATATTGTTTATGTTTATAATTTAGGAGGATTGGCTTCGGCGCTTTTTTGTGTGTATCATTTAAAATGGTGACGGTTCCAGGAAATACTTCTAAGCAAACTGTCCAATTGTGGTAAAACTGTTAAAATACACAATGAGAGTTCCCAGAAATGATTAAGAACGTTTAATAAACACCTCAAGTACACGTAAATAGATTCTAACTACATTTCCTGTCGAATTCAATCACGGAGTTTTCCAGTGGAAAGCTGTGAAATGACGAAAATACTGGTAATGTTTACAAGTCCGGGTACTGCGGATGGCATTTTCACGGGACTGCGCTTTCAATTATTACGAGTTCATGTTTACAGAGCTCAGAATTGGTGTCTAAAGCCTTGGAATGACGAGAATAGTTTTTATATTTACAATTTAGGAGGATTGTCTTTGGCTTTTTTTTGTGTTAATCAGTTAAAATGGTGGCGGTTCCAGTAAATACTTCTAAGCAAACTGTCTAATTGTGGTAAAACTGTTAAAATACACAATGAGAGTTCCCAGAAATGATTAAGAACGTGTAATAAACATCTCACGTACACGTAAATAGATTCTTATTACATTTACTGTCGAATTCAATCACGGAGGTTTCGAATGGAAAGCTGTGAAATGACGAAAATACTGGTAATGTTTACAAGTACGGGTACTTCTGGTGGCGTTTTCACGGGACTGTGCTTTCAAATATTAAGAGTTCATGTTTACAGAGCTCAGAATTGGTGTCTAAAGCCTTTGAATCACGAGCATAGTTTTTGTGTTTACAATTTAGGAGGATTGGCTTTGTCGTCTTTTTTTTTGTGAATCAGTTAAAATGGTGGCGTTTCCAGTTAACAGGTCTAAGCAAACTGTCTAATTGTGGTAAAACTATTAAAATACACAATGAGAGTTCCCCGAAATGATTATGAACGTGTAATAAACATCTCCAGTACACGTGAATAGATTCTTACTACATTTACTGTTGAATTCAATCACGGAGGTTTCGAGTCGAAAGCTGTGAAATGACGAAAATACTGGTAATGTTTACAAGTACGGGTACTTCTGGTGGCGTTTTCACGGGACTGTGCTTTCAATTATTACGAGTTCATGTTTACAGAGCTCAGAATTGGTGTCTAAAGCCTTTGAATCACGAGAATAGTTTTTGTGTTTACAATTTAGGAGGATTGGCTTTGGCGTTTTTTTTGTGTGAATCAGTTAAAATGGTGGCGGTTCCAGTAAATACTTCTAAGCAAACTGTCTAATTGTGGTAAAACTGTTAAAATACACAATGAGAGTTCCCAGAAATGATTAAGAACGTGTAATAAACCCCTCAAGTACACGTAAATAGATTCTTACTACCTTTCTTGTCGAATTCAATCACGGAGGTTTCCCGTGGAAAGCTGTGAAATGACGAAAATACTGGTAATGTTTACAAGTACGGGTACTTCTGGTGGCGTTTTCACGGGACTGTGCTTTCAATTATTACGAGTTCATGTTTACAGAGCTCAGAATTGGTGTCTAAAGCCTTGGAATGAGGAGAATATTGTTTATGTTTACAATTTAGGAGGATTGGCTTCGGCGCTTTTTTGTGCGTATCATTTAAAATGGTGACGGTTCCAGGAAATACTTCTAAGCAAACTGTCTAATTGTGGTAAAACTGTTAAAATACACAATGAGAGTTCCCAGAAATGATTAAGAACGTTTAATAAACACCTCAAGTACACGTAAATAGATTCTTACTACCTTTCCTGTCGAATTCAATCACGGAGGTTTCCCGTGGAAAGCTGTGAAATGACAAAATACTGGTAATGTTTACAAGTCCGGGTACTGCGGGTGGCATTTTCACGGGACTGTGCTTTCAATTATTACGAGTTCATGTTTACAGAGCTCAGAATTGGTGTCTAAAGCCTTGGAATGACGAGAATAGTTTTTATATTTACAATTTAGGAGGATTGGCTTTGGCTTTTTTTTGTGTTAATCAGTTAAAATGGTGGCGGTTCCAGTAAATACTTGTAAGCAAACTGTCTAATTGTGGTAAAACTGTTAAAATACACAATGAGAGTTCCCAGAAATGATTAACAACGTGTAATAAACATCTCACGTACACGTAAATAGATTCTTATTACATTTACTGTCGAATTCAATCACGGAGGTTTCGAATGGAAAGCTGTGAAATGACGAAAATACTGGTAATGTTTACAAGTACGGGTACTTCTGGTGGCGTTTTCACGGGACTGTGCTTTCAAATATTAAGAGTTCATGTTTACAGAGCTCAGAATTGGTGTCTAAAGCCTTTGAATCACGAGAATAGTTTTTGTGTTTACAATTTAGGAGGATTGGCTTTGTCGTTTTTTTTGTATGAATCAGTTAAAATGGTGGCGTTTCCAGTTAACAGTTCTAAGCAAACTGTCTAATTGTGGTAAAACTATTAAAATACACAATGAGAGTTCCCAGAAATGATTAAGAACGTGTAATAAACATCTCAAGTAGACGTGAATAGATTCTTACTACATTTACTGTCGAATTCAATCACGAGGTTTCCCGTGGAAAGCTGTGAAATGACGAAAATACTGGTAATGTTTACAAGTCCGGGTACTTCTGGTGGCGTTTTCACGGGACTGTGCTTTCAATTATTACGAGTTCATGTTTATAGAGCTCAGAATTGGTGTCTAAAGCCGTGGAATGAGGAGAATATTGTTTATGTTTACAATTTAGGAGGATTGGCTTCGGCGCTTTTTTGTGCGTATCATTTAAAATGGTGACGGTTCCAGGAAATACTTCTAAGCAAACTGTCCAATTGTGGTAAAACTGTTAAAATACACAATGAGAGTTCCCAGAAATGATTAAGAACGTGTAATAAACCCCTCAAGTACACGTGAATAGATTCTTACTACATTTACTGTCGAATTCAATCACGGAGGTTTCGAGTGGAATGCTGTGAAATGACGAAATTCTGGTAATGTTTACAAATCCGGGTACTTTGGGTGGCGTTTTCACGGGACTGTGCTTTCAATTATTACAAGTTCATGTTTACAGAGCTCAGAATTGGTGTCTAAAGCCTTGGAATGACGAGAATAGTTTTTATATTTACAATTTAGGAGGATTGGCTTTGGCTTTTTTTTGTGTGAATCAGTTAAAATGGTGGCGGTTCCAGTAAATACTTCTAAGCAAACTGTCTAATTGTGGTAAAACTGTTAAAATACACAATGAGAGTTCCCAGAAATGATTAAGAACGTGTAATAAACATCTCAAGTACACGTAAATAGATTCTAACTACATTTACTGTCGAATTCAATCACGGAGGTTTCGAGTGGAAAGCTGTGAAATGACGAAAATACTGGTAATATTTACAAGTACGGGTACTTCTGGAGGCGTTTTTACGGGACTGTGCTTTCAAATATTAAGAGTTCATGTTTACAGAGCTCAGAATTGGTGTCTAAAGCCTTTGAATCACGAGAATAGTTTTTATGTTTACAATTTAGGAGGATTGGCTTTGGCGTTTTTTTTGTGTGAATCAGTTAAAATGGTGGCGGTTCCAGTAAATACTTCTAAGCAAACTGTCTAATTGTGGTAAAACTGTTAAAATACACAATGAGAGTTCCGAGAAATGATTAAGAACGTGTAATAAACATCTCACGTACACGTAAATAGATTCTTATTACATTTACTGTCGAATTCAATCACGGAGGTTTCGAATGGAAAGCTGTGAAATGACGAAAATACTGGTAATGTTTACAAGTACGGGTACTTCTGGTGGCGTTTTCACGGGACTGTGCTTTCAATTATTACGAGTTCATGTTTACAGAGCTCAGAATTGGTGTCTAAAGCCTTGGAATGAGGAGAATATTGTTTATGTTTACAATTTAGGAGGATTGGCTTCGGCGCTTTTTTGTGCGTATCATTTAAAATGGTGACGGTTCCAGGAAATACTTCTAAGCAAACTGTCTAATTGTGGTAAAACTGTTAAAATACACAATGAGAGTTCCCAGAAATGATTAAGAACGTTTAATAAACACCTCAAGTACACGTAAATAGATTCTTACTACCTTTCCTGTCGAATTCAATCACGGAGGTTTCCCGTGGAAAGCTGTGAAATGACAAAATACTGGTAATGTTTACAAGTCCGGGTACTGCGGGTGGCATTTTCACGGGACTGTGCTTTCAATTATTACGAGTTCATGTTTACAGAGCTCAGAATTGGTGTCTAAAGCCTTGGAATGACGAGAATAGTTTTTATATTTACAATTTAGGAGGATTGGCTTTGGCTTTTTTTTGTGTTAATCAGTTAAAATGGTGGCGGTTCCAGTAAATACTTCTAAGCAAACTGTCTAATTGTGGTAAAACTGTTAAAATACACAATGAGAGTTCCCAGACATGATTAAGAACGTGTAATAAACATCTCACGTACACGTAAATAGATTCTTATTACATTTACTGTCGAATTCAATCACGGAGGTTTCGAATGGAAAGCTGTGAAATGACGAAAATACTGGTAATGTTTACAAGTACGGGTACTTCTGGTGGCGTTTTCACGGGACTGTGCTTTCAAATATTAAGAGTTCATGTTTACAGAGCTCAGAATTGGTGTCTAAAGCCTTTGAATCACGAGAATAGTTTTTGTGTTTACAATTTAGGAGGATTGGCTTTGTCGTTTTTTTTGTATGAATCAGTTAAAATGGTGGCGTTTCCAGTTAACAGTTCTAAGCAAACTGTCTAATTGTGGTAAAACTATTAAAATACACAATGAGAGTTCCCAGAAATGATTAAGAACGTGTAATAAACATCTCAAGTAGACGTGAATAGATTCTTACTACATTTACTGTCGAATTCAATCACGAGGTTTCCCGTGGAAAGCTGTGAAATGACGAAAATACTGGTAATGTTTACAAGTACGGGTACTTCTGGTGGCGTTTTCACGGGACTGTGCTTTCAATTATTACGAGTTCATGTTTATAGAGCTCAGAATTGGTGTCTAAAGCCGTGGAATGAGGAGAATATTGTTTATGTTTACAATTTAGGAGGATTGGCTTCGGCGCTTTTTTGTGCGTATCATTTAAAATGGTGACGGTTCCAGGAAATACTTCTAAGCAAACTGTCCAATTGTGGTAAAACTGTTAAAATACACAATGAGAGTTCCCAGAAATGATTAAGAACGTGTAATAAACCCCTCAAGTACACGTGAATAGATTCTTACTACATTTACTGTCGAATTCAATCACGGAGGTTTCGAGTGGAATGCTGTGAAATGACGAAATTCTGGTAATGTTTACAAATCCGGGTACTTTGGGTGGCGTTTTCACGGGACTGTGCTTTCAATTATTACAAGTTCATGTTTACAGAGCTCAGAATTGGTGTCTAAAGCCTTGGAATGACGAGAATAGTTTTTATATTTACAATTTAGGAGGATTGGCTTTGGCTTTTTTTTGTGTGAATCAGTTAAAATGGTGGCGGTTCCAGTAAATACTTCTAAGCAAACTGTCTAATTGTGGTAAAACTGTTAAAATACACAATGAGAGTTCCCAGAAATGATTAAGAACGTGTAATAAACATCTCAAGTACACGTAAATAGATTCTTACTACATTTACTGTCGAATTCAATCACGGAGGTTTCGAGTGGAAAGCTGTGAAATGACGAAAATACTGGTAATATTTACAAGTACGGGTACTTCTGGAGGCGTTTTTACGGGACTGTGCTTTCAAATATTAAGAGTTCATGTTTACAGAGCTCAGAATTGGTGTCTAAAGCCTTTGAATCACGAGAATAGTTTTTATGTTTACAATTTAGGAGGATTGGCTTTGGCGTTTTTTTTGTGTGAATCAGTTAAAATGGTGGCGGTTCCAGTAAATACTTCTAAGCAAACTGTCTAATTGTGGTAAAACTGTTAAAATACACAATGAGAGTTCCCAGAAATGATTAAGAACGTGTAATAAACCCCTCAAGTACACGTAAATAGATTCTTACTACCTTTCTTGTCGAATTCAATCACGGAGGTTTCCCGTGGAAAGCTGTGAAATGACGAAAATACTGGTAATGTTTACAAGTACGGGTACTTCTGGTGGCGTTTTCACGGGACTGTGCTTTCAATTATTACGAGTTCATGTTTACAGAGCTCAGAATTGGTGTCTAAAGCCTTGGAATGAGGAGAATATTGTTTATGTTTACAATTTAGGAGGATTGGCTTCGGCGCTTTTTTGTGCGTATCATTTAAAATGGTGACGGTTCCAGGAAATACTTCTAAGCAAACTGTCTAATTGTGGTAAAACTGTTAAAATACACAATGAGAGTTCCCAGAAATGATTAAGAACGTTTAATAAACACCTCAAGTACACGTAAATAGATTCTTACTACCTTTCCTGTCGAATTCAATCACGGAGGTTTCCCGTGGAAAGCTGTGAAATGACAAAATACTGGTAATGTTTACAAGTCCGGGTACTGCGGGTGGCATTTTCACGGGACTGTGCTTTCAATTATTACGAGTTCATGTTTACAGAGCTCAGAATTGGTGTCTAAAGCCTTGGAATGACGAGAATAGTTTTTATATTTACAATTTAGGAGGATTGGCTTTGGCTTTTTTTTGTGTTAATCAGTTAAAATGGTGGCGGTTCCAGTAAATACTTCTAAGCAAACTGTCTAATTGTGGTAAAACTGTTAAAATACACAATGAGAGTTCCCAGAAATGATTAAGAACGTGTAATAAACATCTCACGTACACGTAAATAGATTCTTATTACATTTACTGTCGAATTCAATCACGGAGGTTTCGAATGGAAAGCTGTGAAATGACGAAAATACTGGTAATGTTTACAAGTACGGGTACTTCTGGTGGCGTTTTCACGGGACTGTGCTTTCAAATATTAAGAGTTCATGTTTACAGAGCTCAGAATTGGTGTCTAAAGCCTTTGAATCACGAGAATAGTTTTTGTGTTTACAATTTAGGAGGATTGGCTTTGTCGTTTTTTTTGTATGAATCAGTTAAAATGGTGGCGTTTCCAGTTAACAGTTCTAAGCAAACTGTCTAATTGTGGTAAAACTATTAAAATACACAATGAGAGTTCCCAGAAATGATTAAGAACGTGTAATAAACATCTCAAGTAGACGTGAATAGATTCTTACTACATTTACTGTCGAATTCAATCACGAGGTTTCCCGTGGAAAGCTGTGAAATGACGAAAATACTGGTAATGTTTACAAGTACGGGTACTTCTGGTGGCGTTTTCACGGGACTGTGCTTTCAATTATTACGAGTTCATGTTTATAGAGCTCAGAATTGGTGTCTAAAGCCGTGGAATGAGGAGAATATTGTTTATGTTTACAATTTAGGAGGATTGGCTTCGGCGCTTTTTTGTGCGTATCATTTAAAATGGTGACGGTTCCAGGAAATACTTCTAAGCAAACTGTCCAATTGTGGTAAAACTGTTAAAATACACAATGAGAGTTCCCAGAAATGATTAAGAACGTGTAATAAACCCCTCAAGTACACGTGAATAGATTCTTACTACATTTACTGTCGAATTCAATCACGGAGGTTTCGAGTGGAATGCTGTGAAATGACGAAATTCTGGTAATGTTTACAAATCCGGGTACTTTGGGTGGCGTTTTCACGGGACTGTGCTTTCAATTATTACAAGTTCATGTTTACAGAGCTCAGAATTGGTGTCTAAAGCCTTGGAATGACGAGAATAGTTTTTATATTTACAATTTAGGAGGATTGGCTTTGGCTTTTTTTTGTGTGAATCAGTTAAAATGGTGGCGGTTCCAGTAAATACTTCTAAGCAAACTGTCTAATTGTGGTAAAACTGTTAAAATACACAATGAGAGTTCCCAGAAATGATTAAGAACGTGTAATAAACATCTCAAGTACACGTAAATAGATTCTTACTACATTTACTGTCGAATTCAATCACGGAGGTTTCGAGTGGAAAGCTGTGAAATGACGAAAATACTGGTAATATTTACAAGTACGGGTACTTCTGGAGGCGTTTTTACGGGACTGTGCTTTCAAATATTAAGAGTTCATGTTTACAGAGCTCAGAATTGGTGTCTAAAGCCTTGGAATGACGAGAATAGTTTTTATATTTACAATTTAGGAGGATTGGCTTTGGCTTTTTTTTGTGTTAATCAGTTAAAATGGTGGCGGTTCCAGTAAATACTTCTAAGCAAACTGTCTAATTGTGGTAAAACTGTTAAAATACACAATGAGAGTTCCCAGAAATGATTAAGAACGTGTAATAAACATCTCAAGTACACGTAAATAGATTCTTACTACATTTACTGTCGAATTCAATCACGGAGGTTTCGAGTGGAAAGCTGTGAAATGACGAAAATACTGGTAATATTTACAAGTACGGGTACTTCTGGAGGCGTTTTTACGGGACTGTGCTTTCAAATATTAAGAGTTCATGTTTACAGAGCTCAGAATTGGTGTCTAAAGCCTTTGAATCACGAGAATAGTTTTTATGTTTACAATTTAGGAGGATTGGCTTTGGCGTTTTTTTTGTGTGAATCAGTTAAAATGGTGGCGGTTCCAGTAAATACTTCTAAGCAAACTGTCTAATTGTGGTAAAACTGTTAAAATACACAATGAGAGTTCCCAGAAATGATTAAGAACGTGTAATAAACCCCTCAAGTACACGTAAATAGATTCTTACTACCTTTCTTGTCGAATTCAATCACGGAGGTTTCCCGTGGAAAGCTGTGAAATGACGAAAATACTGGTAATGTTTACAAGTACGGGTACTTCTGGTGGCGTTTTCACGGGACTGTGCTTTCAATTATTACGAGTTCATGTTTACAGAGCTCAGAATTGGTGTCTAAAGCCTTGGAATGAGGAGAATATTGTTTATGTTTACAATTTAGGAGGATTGGCTTCGGCGCTTTTTTGTGCGTATCATTTAAAATGGTGACGGTTCCAGGAAATACTTCTAAGCAAACTGTCTAATTGTGGTAAAACTGTTAAAATACACAATGAGAGTTCCCAGAAATGATTAAGAACGTTTAATAAACACCTCAAGTACACGTAAATAGATTCTTACTACCTTTCCTGTCGAATTCAATCACGGAGGTTTCCCGTGGAAAGCTGTGAAATGACAAAATACTGGTAATGTTTACAAGTCCGGGTACTGCGGGTGGCATTTTCACGGGACTGTGCTTTCAATTATTACGAGTTCATGTTTACAGAGCTCAGAATTGGTGTCTAAAGCCTTGGAATGACGAGAATAGTTTTTATATTTACAATTTAGGAGGATTGGCTTTGGCTTTTTTTTGTGTTAATCAGTTAAAATGGTGGCGGTTCCAGTAAATACTTCTAAGCAAACTGTCTAATTGTGGTAAAACTGTTAAAATACACAATGAGAGTTCCCAGAAATGATTAAGAACGTGTAATAAACATCTCACGTACACGTAAATAGATTCTTATTACATTTACTGTCGAATTCAATCACGGAGGTTTCGAATGGAAAGCTGTGAAATGACGAAAATACTGGTAATGTTTACAAGTACGGGTACTTCTGGTGGCGTTTTCACGGGACTGTGCTTTCAAATATTAAGAGTTCATGTTTACAGAGCTCAGAATTGGTGTCTAAAGCCTTTGAATCACGAGAATAGTTTTTGTGTTTACAATTTAGGAGGATTGGCTTTGTCGTTTTTTTTGTATGAATCAGTTAAAATGGTGGCGTTTCCAGTTAACAGTTCTAAGCAAACTGTCTAATTGTGGTAAAACTATTAAAATACACAATGAGAGTTCCCAGAAATGATTAAGAACGTGTAATAAACATCTCAAGTAGACGTGAATAGATTCTTACTACATTTACTGTCGAATTCAATCACGAGGTTTCCCGTGGAAAGCTGTGAAATGACGAAAATACTGGTAATGTTTACAAGTACGGGTACTTCTGGTGGCGTTTTCACGGGACTGTGCTTTCAATTATTACGAGTTCATGTTTATAGAGCTCAGAATTGGTGTCTAAAGCCGTGGAATGAGGAGAGTATTGTTTATGTTTACAATTTAGGAGGATTGGCTTCGGCGCTTTTTTGTGCGTATCATTTAAAATGGTGACGGTTCCAGGAAATACTTCTAAGCAAACTGTCCAATTGTGGTAAAACTGTTAAAATACACAATGAGAGTTCCCAGAAATGATTAAGAACGTGTAATAAACCCCTCAAGTACACGTGAATAGATTCTTACTACATTTACTGTCGAATTCAATCACGGAGGTTTCGAGTGGAATGCTGTGAAATGACGAAATTCTGGTAATGTTTACAAATCCGGGTACTTTGGGTGGCGTTTTCACGGGACTGTGCTTTCAATTATTACAAGTTCATGTTTACAGAGCTCAGAATTGGTGTCTAAAGCCTTGGAATGACGAGAATAGTTTTTATATTTACAATTTAGGAGGATTGGCTTTGGCTTTTTTTTGTGTGAATCAGTTAAAATGGTGGCGGTTCCAGTAAATACTTCTAAGCAAACTGTCTAATTGTGGTAAAACTGTTAAAATACACAATGAGAGTTCCCAGAAATGATTAAGAACGTGTAATAAACATCTCAAGTACACGTAAATAGATTCTTACTACATTTACTGTCGAATTCAATCACGGAGGTTTCGAGTGGAAAGCTGTGAAATGACGAAAATACTGGTAATATTTACAAGTACGGGTACTTCTGGAGGCGTTTTTACGGGACTGTGCTTTCAAATATTAAGAGTTCATGTTTACAGAGCTCAGAATTGGTGTCTAAAGCCTTGGAATGACGAGAATAGTTTTTATATTTACAATTTAGGAGGATTGGCTTTGGCTTTTTTTTGTGTGAATCAGTTAAAATGGTGGCGGTTCCAGTAAATACTTCTAAGCAAACTGTCTAATTGTGGTAAAACTGTTAAAATACACAATGAGAGTTCCCAGAAATGATTAAGAACGTGTAATAAACATCTCAAGTACACGTAAATAGATTCTTACTACATTTACTGTCGAATTCAATCACGGAGGTTTCGAGTGGAAAGCTGTGAAATGACGAAAATACTGGTAATATTTACAAGTACGGGTACTTCTGGAGGCGTTTTTACGGGACTGTGCTTTCAAATATTAAGAGTTCATGTTTACAGAGCTCAGAATTGGTGTCTAAAGCCTTTGAATCACGAGAATAGTTTTTATGTTTACAATTTAGGAGGATTGGCTTTGGCGTTTTTTTTGTGTGAATCAGTTAAAATGGTGGCGGTTCCAGTAAATACTTCTAAGCAAACTGTCTAATTGTGGTAAAACTGTTAAAATACACAATGAGAGTTCCCAGAAATGATTAAGAACGTGTAATAAACCCCTCAAGTACACGTAAATAGATTCTTACTACCTTTCTTGTCGAATTCAATCACGGAGGTTTCCCGTGGAAAGCTGTGAAATGACGAAAATACTGGTAATGTTTACAAGTACGGGTACTTCTGGTGGCGTTTTCACGGGACTGTGCTTTCAATTATTACGAGTTCATGTTTACAGAGCTCAGAATTGGTGTCTAAAGCCTTGGAATGAGGAGAATATTGTTTATGTTTACAATTTAGGAGGATTGGCTTCGGCGCTTTTTTGTGCGTATCATTTAAAATGGTGACGGTTCCAGGAAATACTTCTAAGCAAACTGTCTAATTGTGGTAAAACTGTTAAAATACACAATGAGAGTTCCCAGAAATGATTAAGAACGTTTAATAAACACCTCAAGTACACGTAAATAGATTCTTACTACCTTTCCTGTCGAATTCAATCACGGAGGTTTCCCGTGGAAAGCTGTGAAATGACAAAATACTGGTAATGTTTACAAGTCCGGGTACTGCGGGTGGCATTTTCACGGGACTGTGCTTTCAATTATTACGAGTTCATGTTTACAGAGCTCAGAATTGGTGTCTAAAGCCTTGGAATGACGAGAATAGTTTTTATATTTACAATTTAGGAGGATTGGCTTTGGCTTTTTTTTGTGTTAATCAGTTAAAATGGTGGCGGTTCCAGTAAATACTTCTAAGCAAACTGTCTAATTGTGGTAAAACTGTTAAAATACACAATGAGAGTTCCCAGAAATGATTAAGAACGTGTAATAAACATCTCACGTACACGTAAATAGATTCTTATTACATTTACTGTCGAATTCAATCACGGAGGTTTCGAATGGAAAGCTGTGAAATGACGAAAATACTGGTAATGTTTACAAGTACGGGTACTTCTGGTGGCGTTTTCACGGGACTGTGCTTTCAAATATTAAGAGTTCATGTTTACAGAGCTCAGAATTGGTGTCTAAAGCCTTTGAATCACGAGAATAGTTTTTGTGTTTACAATTTAGGAGGATTGGCTTTGTCGTTTTTTTTGTATGAATCAGTTAAAATTGTGGCGTTTCCAGTTAACAGTTCTAAGCAAACTGTCTAATTGTGGTAAAACTATTAAAATACACAATGAGAGTTCCCAGAAATGATTAAGAACGTGTAATAAACATCTCAAGTAGACGTGAATAGATTCTTACTACATTTACTGTCGAATTCAATCACGAGGTTTCCCGTGGAAAGCTGTGAAATGACGAAAATACTGGTAATGTTTACAAGTACGGGTACTTCTGGTGGCGTTTTCACGGGACTGTGCTTTCAATTATTACGAGTTCATGTTTATAGAGCTCAGAATTGGTGTCTAAAGCCGTGGAATGAGGAGAGTATTGTTTATGTTTACAATTTAGGAGGATTGGCTTCGGCGCTTTTTTGTGCGTATCATTTAAAATGGTGACGGTTCCAGGAAATACTTCTAAGCAAACTGTCCAATTGTGGTAAAACTGTTAAAATACACAATGAGAGTTCCCAGAAATGATTAAGAACGTGTAATAAACCCCTCAAGTACACGTGAATAGATTCTTACTACATTTACTGTCGAATTCAATCACGGAGGTTTCGAGTGGAATGCTGTGAAATGACGAAATTCTGGTAATGTTTACAAATCCGGGTACTTTGGGTGGCGTTTTCACGGGACTGTGCTTTCAATTATTACAAGTTCATGTTTACAGAGCTCAGAATTGGTGTCTAAAGCCTTGGAATGACGAGAATAGTTTTTATATTTACAATTTAGGAGGATTGGCTTTGGCTTTTTTTTGTGTGAATCAGTTAAAATGGTGGCGGTTCCAGTAAATACTTCTAAGCAAACTGTCTAATTGTGGTAAAACTGTTAAAATACACAATGAGAGTTCCCAGAAATGATTAAGAACGTGTAATAAACATCTCAAGTACACGTAAATAGATTCTTACTACATTTACTGTCGAATTCAATCACGGAGGTTTCGAGTGGAAAGCTGTGAAATGACGAAAATACTGGTAATATTTACAAGTACGGGTACTTCTGGAGGCGTTTTTACGGGACTGTGCTTTCAAATATTAAGAGTTCATGTTTACAGAGCTCAGAATTGGTGTCTAAAGCCTTGGAATGACGAGAATAGTTTTTATATTTACAATTTAGGAGGATTGGCTTTGGCTTTTTTTTGTGTGAATCAGTTAAAATGGTGGCGGTTCCAGTAAATACTTCTAAGCAAACTGTCTAATTGTGGTAAAACTGTTAAAATACACAATGAGAGTTCCCAGAAATGATTAAGAACGTGTAATAAACATCTCAAGTACACGTAAATAGATTCTTACTACATTTACTGTCGAATTCAATCACGGAGGTTTCGAGTGGAAAGCTGTGAAATGACGAAAATACTGGTAATATTTACAAGTACGGGTACTTCTGGAGGCGTTTTTACGGGACTGTGCTTTCAAATATTAAGAGTTCATGTTTACAGAGCTCAGAATTGGTGTCTAAAGCCTTTGAATCACGAGAATAGTTTTTATGTTTACAATTTAGGAGGATTGGCTTTGGCGTTTTTTTTGTGTGAATCAGTTAAAATGGTGGCGGTTCCAGTAAATACTTCTAAGCAAACTGTCTAATTGTGGTAAAACTGTTAAAATACACAATGAGAGTTCCCAGAAATGATTAAGAACGTGTAATAAACCCCTCAAGTACACGTAAATAGATTCTTACTACCTTTCTTGTCGAATTCAATCACGGAGGTTTCCCGTGGAAAGCTGTGAAATGACGAAAATACTGGTAATGTTTACAAGTACGGGTACTTCTGGTGGCGTTTTCACGGGACTGTGCTTTCAATTATTACGAGTTCATGTTTACAGAGCTCAGAATTGGTGTCTAAAGCCTTGGAATGAGGAGAATATTGTTTATGTTTACAATTTAGGAGGATTGGCTTCGGCGCTTTTTTGTGCGTATCATTTAAAATGGTGACGGTTCCAGGAAATACTTCTAAGCAAACTGTCTAATTGTGGTAAAACTGTTAAAATACACAATGAGAGTTCCCAGAAATGATTAAGAACGTTTAATAAACACCTCAAGTACACGTAAATAGATTCTTACTACCTTTCCTGTCGAATTCAATCACGGAGGTTTCCCGTGGAAAGCTGTGAAATGACAAAATACTGGTAATGTTTACAAGTCCGGGTACTGCGGGTGGCATTTTCACGGGACTGTGCTTTCAATTATTACGAGTTCATGTTTACAGAGCTCAGAATTGGTGTCTAAAGCCTTGGAATGACGAGAATAGTTTTTATATTTACAATTTAGGAGGATTGGCTTTGGCTTTTTTTTGTGTTAATCAGTTAAAATGGTGGCGGTTCCAGTAAATACTTGTAAGCAAACTGTCTAATTGTGGTAAAACTGTTAAAATACACAATGAGAGTTCCCAGAAATGATTAACAACGTGTAATAAACATCTCACGTACACGTAAATAGATTCTTATTACATTTACTGTCGAATTCAATCACGGAGGTTTCGAATGGAAAGCTGTGAAATGACGAAAATACTGGTAATGTTTACAAGTACGGGTACTTCTGGTGGCGTTTTCACGGGACTGTGCTTTCAAATATTAAGAGTTCATGTTTACAGAGCTCAGAATTGGTGTCTAAAGCCTTTGAATCACGAGAATAGTTTTTGTGTTTACAATTTAGGAGGATTGGCTTTGTCGTTTTTTTTGTATGAATCAGTTAAAATGGTGGCGTTTCCAGTTAACAGTTCTAAGCAAACTGTCTAATTGTGGTAAAACTATTAAAATACACAATGAGAGTTCCCCGAAATGATTAAGAACGTGTAATAAACATCTCAAGTAGACGTGAATAGATTCTTACTACATTTACTGTCGAATT